>NW_015551037.1:64236-83144 GCF_001515605.1 Sinocyclocheilus anshuiensis
CTTAAAATATACAAAACGTGTATTTTCAGCATAAATATGATCACACAACAACACATACTGTATGTAATGTACAGTAGATGCACAAAATGCTGTTAATTACTACATTACTACTTTTGTTGACAACACAAGGCAAATTATAAATATGTATGCAAATGAGTGGATACATTAGTCTTCCACAAAAAAGCTCTACAAAGACTTTTTAAAGGCACTAGAAAGGTCCTCTCTACAAAAGCAGGCAGTCAGTTCTCACAAATGCCACAAAAATACTCAAAATTCAGCACACACTGTCATCTTCTTCACCGATTCACAGTTTTGACAGAAGCGCAAGGAGAAGGAAGATGAAGAATGGGATGAAGAAGAGCAGGATGATAAAGAATAGCGTAGTTATCATTAAAGCGGAAGCAGACAGACTCAAGATGAGCTGGAATGTAAAAGACAATGAGAATGAGTAGAATGGACAGATGGAGTCTTTTAAAACATCTGAGCTCATGTATTGTTTAGCACATTTCATTTATAATGCACATTTTTGTGGACTTCAGGGAATAGGAGAAAAAGTTGGGTGAAAACATCTCGACAGTTAAAAGCAACCAAGATTTGCTAATATATTTCCGCAATTTAGGAGTGCAACCTAGGTTCAGAATATATATATATATATATATATATATATATATATATATATACTGTATAACAAATATAAAAGATATGCATATATTGTTTTAAAATTTGTTTTAATTGGTTTAAAAATATGTTTTTAAATCAGTAAATAAAAAATAAACAAGGCATGTTCTCCATGCTGTTTTTCACCAAATGAACAGCACAAGTAATAAGGATATTTAATCTTTTTTGATGTGCACCAATGTAACTATATTTAATAATAAACGGTGATATAATCAAACTTACTGACTATTAAAACATCTGTCTGAACACTCTCAGAATTGCATTTTTATCAAGTAAAATTTTTGTGTCAACAGCAAATATATTGTGAATATATTCTGTATGTCACTCAGTGCTGCTCTTTGCCTTTACTGTATCTATATATTTTTTGGTTTTAAATAACATCACTGTCATCTTAAGTCAGCTCTTGTCCCCATTTGACGACTTGAGTCTGTAGCAAAGGACATGTTTTGATTGGTCAGGATGGACCAACGCCTTCGGTCTAGGCTGACTCCCATCAGCCCGAGCACATGTGCATCCAGCCATGTGGATTCGTCATTGGTCTCCTTGGCATGGAGCAGTAACCGCTGATATGTAATACCCTGAGATGCTCATATAGATCTCCTGTGAGATTTCCAGTCCTATATTAGCATCTTTCAATGTCTGCCAACCAATGACTGACTGAGTTGTTGTGCTGAATCCAAAAAGATGGAAATAAAACACTGAAGATCCTAGAATTGACTCTGTTCTTCATAAACAGCTGTGCTTACAACAGTTTTATGCAAAATTCAGCGCTAAATGTGGTCATGGGGCAATGCAGCATACAAGTGTAGGAAATGTTATATACCTGATTTTTCTTGTTAGTCAGACTTGCGGGTCGTACACTCTGAATCGCGGGTCGTACACTCTGAATCGCGGGTCGTACACTCTGAATCGCTGGTCGCACTCTCTGAATCGCGAGTCGCACTCTCTGAATCGTGGGTCGTACACTCTCAGAATCGCGGGTCACACTCTCTGAATCGCGGGTCGCACACTCTCTGAATCGCAGGTCGCACACTCTCTGAATCGCGGGTCGCACACTCTCTGAATCGCGGGTCGCACTCTCTGAATCGCGAGTCGCACACTCTCTGAATCGCGGGTCGCACTCTCTGAATCGCGAGTCGCACACTCTCTGAATCGCGGGTCGCACTCTCTGAATCGCGAGTCGCACACTCTCTGAATCGCGGGTCGCACTCTCTGAATCGCGAGTCGCACACTCTCTGAATCGCGGGTCGCACTCTCTGAATCGCGAGTCGCACACTCTCTGAATCGCGGGTCGCACTCTCTGAATCGCGAGTCGCACACTCTCTGAATCGCGGGTCGCACTCTCTGAATCGCGAGTCGCACACTCTCTGAATCGCGGGTCGCACTCTCTGAATCGCGAGTCGCACACTCTCTGAATCGCGGGTCGCACTCTCTGAATCGCGAGTCGCACACTCTCTGAATCGCGGGTCGCACTCTCTGAATCGCGAGTCGCACACTCTCTGAATCGCGGGTCGCACTCTCTGAATCGCGAGTCGCACACTCTCTGAATCGCGGGTCGCACTCTCTGAATCGCGAGTCGCACACTCTCTGAATCGCGGGTCGCACTCTCTGAATCGCGAGTCGCACACTCTCTGAATCGCGGGTCGCACTCTCTGAATCGCGAGTCGCACACTCTCTGAATCGCGGGTCGCACTCTCTGAATCGCGAGTCGCACACTCTCTGAATCGCGGGTCGCACTCTCTGAATCGCGAGTCGCACACTCTCTGAATCGCGGGTCGCACTCTCTGAATCGCGAGTCGCACACTCTCTGAATCGCGGGTCGCACTCTCTGAATCGCGAGTCGCACACTCTCTGAATCGCGGGTCGCACTCTCTGAATCGCGAGTCGCACACTCTCTGAATCGCGGGTCGCACTCTCTGAATCGCGAGTCGCACACTCTCTGAATCGCGGGTCGCACTCTCTGAATCGCGAGTCGCACACTCTCTGAATCGCGGGTCGCACTCTCTGAATCGCGAGTCGCACACTCTCTGAATCGCGGGTCGCACTCTCTGAATCGCGAGTCGCACACTCTCTGAATCGCGGGTCGCACTCTCTGAATCGCGAGTCGCACACTCTCTGAATCGCGGGTCGCACTCTCTGAATCGCGAGTCGCACACTCTCTGAATCGCGGGTCGCACTCTCTGAATCGCGAGTCGCACACTCTCTGAATCGCGGGTCGCACTCTCTGAATCGCGAGTCGCACACTCTCTGAATCGCGGGTCGCACTCTCTGAATCGCGAGTCGCACACTCTCTGAATCGCGGGTCGCACTCTCTGAATCGCGAGTCGCACACTCTCTGAATCGCGGGTCGCACTCTCTGAATCGCGAGTCGCACACTCTCTGAATCGCGGGTCGCACTCTCTGAATCGCGAGTCGCACACTCTCTGAATCGCGGGTCGCACTCTCTGAATCGCGAGTCGCACACTCTCTGAATCGCGGGTCGCACTCTCTGAATCGCGAGTCGCACACTCTCTGAATCGCGGGTCGCACTCTCTGAATCGCGAGTCGCACACTCTCTGAATCGCGGGTCGCACTCTCTGAATCGCGAGTCGCACACTCTCTGAATCGCGGGTCGCACTCTCTGAATCGCGAGTCGCACACTCTCTGAATCGCGGGTCGCACTCTCTGAATCGCGAGTCGCACACTCTCTGAATCGCGGGTCGCACTCTCTGAATCGCGAGTCGCACACTCTCTGAATCGCGGGTCGCACTCTCTGAATCGCGAGTCGCACACTCTCTGAATCGCGGGTCGCACTCTCTGAATCGCACTCTCTGAATCGCGGGTCGTACACTCTCTGAATCACGAGTCGCACACTCTGAATCGCGAGTCGCACACTCTGAATCGCGAGTCGCACTCTCTGAATCGCGGGTCGTACACTCTCTGAATCGCGGGTCGCACTCTCTGAATAGCGAGTCGCACTCTTTGAATCGCGGGTCGTACTCTCTGAATCGCACTCTCTGAATCGCGGGTCGTACACTCTCTGAATCGCGGGTCGCACTCTCTGAATCGCGAGGCGCACTCTCTGAATCGGCGGGTCGCACTCTCTGAATCGCGAGTCGCACTCTTTGAATCGCGGGTCGTACTCTGAATCGCTGGTCGCACTCTCTGAATCGCGAGTCGCACTCTTTGAATCGCGGGTTGTACCCTCTCTGAATCGCGGGTTGCACTCTCTGAATCGCGGGTTGCACTCTCTGAATCGCGAGTCGCACTCTTTGAATCGCGGGTCGTACTCTCTGAATCGCACTCTCTGAATCACGGGTCACACTCGCTGAATCGCAAGTCGCACTCTCTGAATCGCGAGTCGCACTCTCTGTATCAAGCAAGATGTTTTTGGAGAAAAAAGAGATACAAACTCAGATTTGCAAGTTGTAAATTAAGAATTCAAGGAAAAAGTCATAATTTTGAGAAAAATTTCAATTTTTTTATTAAGTGACGCAAACAGGTTTCTATAGGTATACAGTGTATGTTGCTCAATAGTTAAGCATTATTTCTCTTTTCTGTCCAGGTGCTGCCGGGGTCCTCGTCGGACATCCTTTTGACACGGTTAAGGTTAGTAATCATTGACTCGTGTTATTCGAGTGCGAGTGCTTTCGCTGCACGTAGGTTGAGCAAATCTGTCATCTGAACCAGCTGTTGATTTCTTAGGAACTCTCTGAAAACAAACGAGCAAACACTTATCATTGCTATTTTTGGCTGATGTTTAACGCAGGGAGCTTGTTTCTGTCATGACACTTTACTCCATCCTATCCATTTCAAGCTGAACCCTGTGACTTAAAAATGACTTCTGTTGCTAAATAAATCATTTTGTGAAAGAACATTACACTGGTTCTGTGCTCACAGGGTAACTAACTAAAAGTAGTGACGCTATTAACTATGTTTATTTGTATTTATATTATTACATTTGTATTATATTTATATAGTTTGACATTTTATTTATATATATATATATATACAGTGGGTACGGAAAGTATTCAGACCCCCTTAAATTTTTCACTCTTAGGGGGTCTGAATACTTTCCGTACCCACTGTATATATATACACACACACACACACACACACACAATAAATTGGCTAATTTATTTAATAATTTAATATTTATTTAATATTTTGATTATAATTTTTTGATGCTGCTGTTTTTTTATTACAGTTTTATTATTCATTTATTTAGTGTGAATTTATCTGTTCAAGTTTAATGCTTTATATTCACTGAGATCTCCATTATTTTTGTGCCAGATAAATACTGCTCTCATTTCTAAAAATAAATAATTAAAAACAAAATCACCTGATAGTTTGTTTCTAAAGATTATGCCCCTTATATACTGTATCTTTAGCTAATTATGTTAGTAACTTGTGTTTCAACTAAAAGAAATACATTGCTAACTTAAAAAAAAATTGAGGGTGAGTGATTTATAATTGAAATATTTATCAATGTATTTAATTAATTTTCTGATTTGAATTATTAATACTGCTTACAACATAAAGTCATATTTCTGTCACTTGTATGCTTGTTTTAATTGTTTATGTATTATTTATTTTGTAGCTTCTTTCTTATTTTACTACTGTCTATTTACTGTCTTGAATATTTAGGCCCTACTTAGAAGAACTTAATTGAGAAGTAATTGATTGATATTATGCCATTGTTTTTTCATTGTTTATATTTTTAGGCTTTAATGCATAGCATTTTTTACAGGTTACATTTTTTTTATTCAAAGTGACTTACAGTAAATGCGTTATTGAATCAATTCTTGCAAGGTTTAAAACTAGGCTACAACCAGCGCTGTTCTTCAACCACTAAACCACAATGGCGTTTCACCTGTTTCCATATTCAAAAGAAACTCTGAAGTACGAGCTCTTTTTATCATGGGTTTGTAGTAATCAGGTTGTCTCTCCTGTAGGTTCGTCTTCAGGTCCAGAGTGTGGATAAACCACTTTACAGAGGGACTTTTCATTGTTTCCAGTCCATCATACGTCAAGAGTCAGTGAGTGAAAACTCTTCAGTGGTTTTATGTTCTTCTCTTTAACTGCAGCACAAACACCTACGCTCACATAAAGCCATATATACTATAGAGCAAATCTCAACTAGCTGATGTTTTTTTTTTTGGGGGGTCACAAAATATAACTATATTATTGGCGATATCTAATCTACTAAATGCAAATGTAAGGCATGAAGATATTAAGATATTATAAACATTAACATCATGATTTTCTGTAAAGCTGCTTTGAAACGGTGTGTATTGTGAAAAGCGTTATATAAATAAATTTGTCTTGATTTCACTCTGCTAGTCAATGAAAAGAATTCAGATTTTTTTTAAGGTTGTTCACATTAATATTTAAATGTGGACCCTATTAAAGTCTGACTTATATATATATATATATATAACATTGCACTCTGCCATTGTTAATTTTTATTTCATTTTTTACATTTTATTACATGTAAAAAAATTAATACATTTATTAAATGTAATAAAATATGTATTTAATATTTACATTAATATTTTAATAATATTATTTAGTTACATTTTAAAATAATTATTCATGATGGATTAGTGAAAAAAGGAGCTCCGTATTGCTATTTTTGTTTTATTTTTAATTAATTAATTTTTTTTGCTGTTTACACTTACACTGAAAACCAGATCTGTGTCGCGGGGAAAAACGTGAAATCTGGGTCACATTCCGTTGCGGTGTAAGTGTGGTCAAGGGTGTCAGAAGTACTGAGGAACTGTACTTAAGTTCAAGTACAGAAAATGTGTCAAACATTTTACTCAATTAAATGTCTAAGTACCTACGCAAAAGAGACTTCTGCTAAAGTAAAACATTTAATTGTACTTTAGTTGTACTTTAGAGATTTTCTCATTTTAGTATTTTTGATGCAAACAAAATTTGTGTATATATATACACACACACACACAATAAATTGGCAAATTTATTTAATAATTTAATATTTATTTAACTTTTTAATTATAATTTTTTTAATGCTGCTGTTTTTTTAATTACAGTTTTATTTTTTTATTTAGTGTGAATTTATCTGTTCAAGTTTAATGCTTCACATTCATTGAGATCGCCATTATTTTTGTGATAAATACTGAAATATATATTTTTTTTAAATGTAAAAAAAAATATATATATATAAGTCTTCTTTAATTCTAAAACTTATTTTATTAGAGTCTCCAGCATTAAATGATTTGAGTAAATGTTTTTACTCAAAGTACATTTAATGGACTTTTTTTTTTTTAAGTTGCTCCTTGGAAAATATTAGAATTTTTATTAAATATCAATATTGAAGATTGTATATAATTGTTTTGATTATTTGTTTATTTATTTTACTTGTTTGTTTGACTGACATGATTTCACTCTGTTAGTCCATGTAAACAGTTGTATACTGTATATAAAAAATCACAGAAAAAGCTTTTTTTTAATTATTTATTTTATTACTGTTTATTAAATGTAATAATTTTACAAATATTTTAATTAATTTCATTGCTAATTTTACTTGTTTCTCAATTATTAGAAAATAAAAATAGTTGTTTTATCCTAATGACTTCAAAAGACGAGGGTGAGTAAATGATAACAATGTAAATTTTTGGGTGACAATCCCTTTCAGACACAGACTTTGAACTATAGTAGTGTTTATAATAAAACTACAGTAATATTTAAATTAATATTTTATTCTAATATTTTGTTTAATATTTTAGTCATTTTATATTGTACTTTATTAATACTTATTATTTAAATATGATATATTATTTCGTTACTTTTTTACAGTTTTACCGTTTTACAGTAAATATTGTTAAATTATTTTATACAAGTCATTGAAGTATAGTTCTTAAGACTTGTGTATTTTATCATTCTCGAGTGCCATGAAGATAGTCGTTGATGCTGATACGGCATAAAATGATAAAAAAAAAAAAAAAAAATTACTCAAATATTTGATGCCTCTGGTGCTGTCTTTGATATCTTTGTATTTATGCATGCAAATAAATGCAGCTTGGATCACTTTGCTTCACCTTCTCTGCAGATGTTTGGCCTTTATAAAGGTATTGGGTCGCCCATGATGGGCCTGACGTTCATCAACGCCATCGTCTTTGGTGTTCAGGGCAACACCATGCGCATGTTGAGTGAGGATACACCCATGAACCAGTTCCTAGCCGGAGCGGCGGCCGGTGCCATCCAGTGTGTGATCTGCTGCCCGATGGAACTGGCCAAGACCCGAATGCAGATGCAAGGAACGGGCGAGAAGAAGTCATCCTCTCGGAAGGTCTACAAAAACTCGCTAGACTGCTTGGCTCGCATTTATCAGCGCCAGGGCTTGCGGGGAGTCAACCGGGGAATGGTTACGACTCTTATCCGGGAGACGCCGGGCTTCGGCGTTTACTTCCTCGCGTATGACCTCCTGACGCGTTCGCTGGGATGCGAGCCGGAGGACCCGTACATGATTCCCAAACTGCTGTTCGCCGGCGGCATGTCGGGAATCGCGTCCTGGCTTTCGACATACCCGGTGGACGTGATAAAATCCCGGCTGCAGGCTGACGGGGTTGGCGGAAACTACCAGTACAGCAGCATCATGGACTGCACGAGGAAGAGCATCCAGCGCGAAGGTTGGCGGGTTTTCACGCGTGGACTTACTTCCACTCTTTTACGGGCTTTTCCAGTTAACGCAACCACTTTCGCGACGGTCACCCTCTTCCTTTTGTACGTACGTCCGGACGATGGTCCGAAAGATTGCGAAGCTGCTCCAGGTCCGCATCACGCGCCGTTGCAGCAGCAAGTGCAACCATCCAGTCTGTGAGTAACCTCATCTCTCTGGGATATCAACTAGCTTGTAGCACTTCCCAAATCATGGCTGACCTGTTACTAAACTAAACGAACAGCTGCTGTGCAGTCAGCACATCTGTCCAGTGTAAACGGAATTGCACAACCTTTCTATCTGTACGCTGACTTGAGCTCTGCATTTGTAAACATATTTTTATATTCAATGATATTTAACAAACACGTTCCCTGTGTCTGCCTTACGAGAGCTGAAAGAATCCGACCTGTGAAAGTAAGAATTTGCATGTTGATGTAATCAACAGCTCCTTTTGTTGTTACTTGGCAGAACTAGAAAAACTTGCTTTGACATTGCAAATTATTTCTACACTGAAGAGAAAACAGTGTCTAAACAAATCCTCCCAAACATACATCAAGTTTAGTTAGGGTGGACACCAATTGATGTGAATGAAAAGAGGCTGTAATGTGTAGACGTATAGCCCATTGGATGTAGGTTGTGCCGTCTTAAGGTTATAGTGTGTTTCCAGAGGTTTTGGTCCACTGGAAAGATGCTTTTTGGAAAGTTAGTTACCAAGGTCCTTCTCAGCCTTGTTTTTGTTTGCATCTAATCTAACATGGCCTCTACCCTGACTAAGTTAATACCCCGGACAAAAGATTAAATTTGTACTCTCAACCCCACCCAGGCATGGACAAATATGACTTTAGCACTGGAGAAGATAGTCTTTGTTATTATGATGTTTTTAATCTGAGGAGTGAGAACCTCCTTTTAGTGGAAGCTTCTGGTGAAATTGAAAGGTTACGATATCTTGGCCCACTTTTCAAGCTGTGCAATGAATATGGTAGACACCAAATTACATTTGCCAATGTTCCCAAGTTTCTAAATCACTATCACTAATATGATGTCTGAGGAACTGTTGATATCATCTACTTGAATTGTATTAGCTTGAATTCATTTGGTTGCTGGTGTACTGAAAAGAGAATGAACCAAAGGTTTTTGTCCGACAAATCAAATTCTGTCCCCTCAGTGTAAGTTATGAGTACTTTCCTTGTCCAAGCGTCTTCTGCCCTGAAATTATGGTTTATTATCTACAAAATTAATGCAGTATTTGCATGTTTTCTGTAACTTATTAAAGTGTTGGGATACAAGTTGTATCTGCCCCAGTGGACGTCCACTGTAACTATATCTATACTGCTATTAGAGTTTTAAATGACCTGCTGTTTAAATAACATCTTTTGATTGACTGAAGCATGTGGGTTGTCTCTTGAGTTATACTGTAAGATCAATATATTTTATGCTTGTATATATCGAGGCTGAAATTTTCTCAGCATATAGAAAGATGTGTATATAGATTTGCATATGTTAGACTTCAAAGTACTGAATGTAGGAGACTAAAACATACACTTGGGAAAGAAGTGTATAACAGACAGAAGAGGTTTCTGTAATGGTTACAGATTATATGTTGTATTAAATGTAAATATGTAGTATTCCATTAAAAAGGGAAGTTTAGACAGATGCATTGAAAGCAAAATATGTTTTGTGTGATATCTGTGAGAAATGTAAATAAACTGTATGTTACAGGGTTAGATTGGTTGCAGAAGTACTAAAGTGGTTTCAATTTGAATAGTTTGTTTTCTTTATTTTTCAAGTTTGTTGTTACTGCTGTTGCTGAACAGATAGAACTGTACTGAATCTGATAAAATGTTGGTCTTATTTTTGTATAAAAAAACTGTTCTGTGCTGCTCCCATTTGAAAAGTGGTTGGCCTCATCCAATTTACCAATTGCTTTTGGTCAGCTAAAATATGTGAAAATAAATGGGATAACTAATAAGTCTTGTTTTTTTGTCTTTATATATATATATATAAAACTTGTTGTCAATTGATGTTGACGTCATGTGGTGTGATAAACACAAGAATGAGATTCTGTGATTTTAAAAGTATTTTATTTCAGTTTCAACATGAAAATGCATTTCAAATTATTAGCCAAAACATTCATTTTTGAGTATTGTATGTTTTTTTCTTTCAATTATATTTATGGCTTGACTAATGTTTAATCCTTGTTACGCCCCATCTAGGATAAGGGTGCCAAAAGGACAAACAAAAACCAACTAATTCTTGTACCTCTAACTACCCTCGTTCACAAAAGAAAAGAAAAGAAAATACAATTCCCTACTTCCCTATCCAAAAGTAATCAATAAAAGGTTCCAACAAAAATGGTGTCGGTTTCCCTACTTCCCCAGAACGTTATGCACAATTATTTACAAAGGTGAGCAAACGGGCAATCCAGAATCAAGGCCAAAGAACATGCGGTGGTCGGTATTACAAATGCTAAGCAAACTAACAAACAACAATCAATCTCTCACAGGCAAACACTCAAATAAACACACAGAGATACTCTCAGTCTTACTAACATGTCTGTAACTAACTAGCAGGGTCAAGCAAAGCAAACACAGCAAGTGAGCACAAGGCTGATGCAGGAAGTGGCGAAGGAGGCTTTTATAGGCAGCTAGGAGTCAGCTGACTGGGCAGGGCGTGGCACCAATTAGACTGCAGGAACCAATCGGTCTTCCTGGACAGAGACACACAAACACCTCCCAAAACAAAAGAAAACAGAAATAGAACAAAAGGGACGTATCAATTTTTTAGAGGGATTCCTGGTTCTAATCTTAAAACTAGTGAACAAACAAATCTAGGTGAGATTACACAACTACTCAAGACACATTACTCATCCTGGGATTTTTTTCCAGGTACACCATCTCTAGTTTTTGCGCGCAGCTTGTTTACTTGAGATTCTGCAATGTCTGCCCGCTCTTCTGCCTCTTCCAGCTCGTGCTGCAGTTTTCGTAATTTGGCCAAGTTGGCATTTGCCTGTTCCTCTGCTTCTTCAGCAGAACGTTTGTAAGATTTTACTTTCAGTTGTAGCTTGTCCACTAAGTCTTGCAGTCTTGCCAGGTTCTTGCGATCCTCGTCTGTCTGATAAGTCAGCTCTTTTATGCGTCGCTCATACTTTCTCACACTTTTAATGGACTCTGAACCTCGCTTTTGCTCTGCATCCAACTCATTTTCAAGCTCACGGATACGTGCCTCCATTTTCTGTAGCTGCTTTTTCCCTCCTTTCATTGCTACTTGCTCTGCTTCATCTAGACGGTGCTGTAGGTCCTTAATGGTCTGTTCCATGTTCTTTTTCATCCTTTCAAGGTGTGCACTAGTGTCTTGTTCCTTTTTTAACTCTTCGGCCATCATAGCTGCATCAGTAATGGCTTTCTTTGCCTTTTCTTCTGCATTGCGATTCTCTTGCACTAGCTCCTCCATTTCATTTTGCAACTGAAGCAGATCAGATTCTTGCTTTTTCTTTTGGTTGATGAGGCTAGTGTTTTGGGAGTGTAAGAGTTGCATCCTCTCGGTTGCTTCAGTAAGTTCATGTTCAGCTAGTTTGCGACACCTCTCTGTTTGTTCCAGCACTGCTCTCAGTTCTTCTAGTTCTGCTTGAATCAGGTTGTTTCTGCGCTCCAACAGGGCAATGTTTTCTTTGAGATCATCATTACTGTGAAGTGTGTCGTCCAGCTGTAGTTGAGTGTCCTTTAAGCATGACTGGATCATCTTCAGCTGCTTCTGGGCATCAGCTGCCTGCCTGTTGGCCTGGCTCAATTGAATTTCCATTTCATTAAGGTCTCCCTCCATCTTCTTTTTTACTCTTAAGGCCTCGTTACGGCTTCTAGTCTCTGCCTCAAGAGACGCCTGCAAGGATTCAACCATACGCTGGTAGTTTCTTTTTGCTTGTTCCATTTCCTCATCCTTCTCAGCCATCTTGCGCTCAACATCTGCCTTCAACTGGTTGAACTCCAGCTGAGCTCGTAGGATCTTACCTTCTTCATGCTCGACTGAAGCATCAGCTTCTTCTAGTGCAGACTGCAACTCTGCTTTCTCCTGTTCCAGCTGTTTCCTCAGTTTTTCTAACTCATGAACACACTTTCGTCCTTCACTCACTTGATCTGTTAAGTCTGAGATCTCCTCCTGTAGATTCTTGTTTTCCCTCTTGACAGTCTCAAGGTGATCTAGCGTTTCTTCATAAGAATTCTTCAGTTTAAAGAGCTCTGTACTTAAGCTGCGGGCTTCCTTTTGTGCTCCCTCAAGCTCACATTGTGACTCTTCATACTTTTGCTTCCACTCTGCAATGACTTTGTCAAAGGATCTCTGTTTTTTGTCCAGGGCCGCAGATGCTGCATTTGACCGTTCAAGATCTAGCATCAGATCCTCAATCTCATTTTGCAGCCGATGTTTTGTTTTCTCAAGAGAAGAACATTTTGCATTCACTGCTTCCACTGCTTCCTCTGCTTCTTGCAATTTTTGTACAAGTTTCTTCTTGGCTTCCTCCAGTTCCTCCGTTCTCTGAATTCCGTCAGTCTCATACCTTGCCCTCCATGTTGCTACCTCTGTATTGGCCTTGGATAATGCCCGTTGGAGCTCAGCTTTTGCTTCTTGTTCCTCTTCAAATTGCTCTCTTAGTAAGTCACAATCATGATGGGCTGACTGTACAGCGTGAGCAAGAGCACTCTTTGCTTTCACCTCTTCCTCAAGTTGCCTTTTCAGGTCTTCAAGTTGCTGGGTGTAGGAGGTCTTTCCTCTAGTGAGTTGGGAAATCAGACATTCCTTCTCCTCCAATTGTCGTCCAAGTTCCCCATTTTCAGTCAGCAACTTGGCTTTCTGGGTAGACGTATCATTCAGTGCTCTCTGTGCTTCTTCAGCTTTTGACCTATGCTCATTCATCTGATCCTCCAGTGAACGGCACATCTTTTCAAGATTTACCTTGGCCTTTACCACACTCTCCATGTTCGAGGAAAGGTCATCCAATTCCAACTTGAATTCAACTTTTTCTTTCTCTAACTTTTGTTTGACCCTTTGCAAATTGTCAATCTGTTCCCCTAGTTCAGCCACACTGTCTGCATGCTTCTTCCGAAGGGAGGCAGTGGTGGCCTCATGGTGAAGGGTGGCTTCCTCAAGGTCCCTGCGTAACTTTTGAAACTCTGCCTCCCTTTTTTTATTGAGTTCTACCTGAGCGCCTGTGGCCCCACCTGCCTCCTCTAGGCGCTCACTGATGTCCTCCAGTTCTCGAGAAATATCCGATCGTTGTTTCTCCACCTTTGCACGAGCCGCACGCTCCGCATCCAGCTCCTCCTCCAGTTCTTCAATTCGAGCTTGATTTTCTTTAAATTTTTTCTGCAACTGTGCTGAAGCTGTTTGCTCATCTTCAATCTTTCCGTTCAGCTGATTAATTTCGAAGTCTTTCTTTTTAAGTTTTTCCCCTAGTTGCTGTTTGTCATTCTCCAAGTCCATTACACTCTCCTGAGTCAGTTTCACGTCTCCTTCCATTTTTCTCTTGATACGCTCCAAGTCCATCCTAACTTTTTTTTCTTGTTCCAATGAGCCCTCAAGGTCATCCACCTGTTGTTCAAGCTTAGCTTTTGCTTTTGTCAATGTATTTACTTTGTCCTCCTCACTTTGAAGGTCATCCAGTGTTTGCTGGTGAGCCTCTTGTAGAGCTTTTTTCTCTTTGGTGAGTTTCATTATGTTTTCATCAAGGGATGCCATTTCCTCAGTCAGATTCTTCACTTTGTTCTCAGTGGCATGTTTTTCCTTTTCCACCTTGGCCAATGTCAGCTCCAGGTCATCTATATCTTTCTTGAGCTCAGAACATTCATCCTCCAACTTGCGTTTCTTGGCTGTGAGGTCTGCATTTATCTCTTCCTCATCCTCTATACGTTCTGACAGCTCTTTGACTTTAGCTTCTAGCTGGATTTTGCTTTTTATGAGCTGTTCACATCGTTCTTCGGCATCCATTAGCGTGTCCTGCTCTGATTGCACCTGAAGAAGCAAATCATTCTTCTCTTGAAGAAGAGTGATCATTTTCTCTTCTAACTCTTTCCTCCTGGCCTCAGATTTCTCCAAAGCTTCTTTTAACGTATTGAATTCATCCTTCATGTTTGCCATCTCCTTTTCAGACTCAGCACTCCTTAGCAAAGGTTTTATCTTAAAGAACAGTTTCATCCATGGCCAGTTTTTCACACCAAGGAAGGAACGAAGGTTCCACTGGATGACCATGAGGGCATCTCTACGTTCCACAAGTTTCTGATACTCGACTCTCATCAGTAATCCACGAGCATAAGCTTGGATCCTAGTGAGGATACGAGCGAGTTGGTCATCTCGCATCTCTTCTAACGTACCAAGCAGGCCAGCTTTAAAAAAGACTTTTGTGTGGCCAAATTTGTATTGCGTGTGATCGATGTCTAGTGAGCCTAACAGCTTCTCGGCACTTTTTTTGTTTTCAATGAACTGACCTTCTGGGATGGCAGATGCATTTAGGATTCTGTACCTCTGTTTGAAATCACCATAGAGGATCCTGTTTGGGAAACCTTTCCTGCAAATCCTGATACCCTCCAGTACACCGTTGCAGCGAAGCTGGTGCATGACCAGACAGTTGTCCATGATTCCAGGAGTTTTGCTCTCATTTGGAATCAGACATCGGACAAAGTGTGGGTTTGTGGTTTTCAGATTGGTCATTAATTTGTTAAGGTTTTCTCTGTGCAGGGCGGACACTGTCTGAAAAGATGACCCCTTTTTCTTGGCCCCTTTCCCACCTGACTTTTCTGCTGCATCTCCTCCTGCATAATTTGAGAATAGATGACTCAACAACTTCAACGAGGATTTCTGATAAAGCCCAACTACGGTTTCATTCAATGGGTCTTTGTTCTTCACCAACCAGCCAGAAATATTATAGTCCACAGTACCTGCATAATGGGCTAAGGCAAAGTGTGCTTCTGCCTTTCCCTTCACAACTCGTGGCTTTTGGAAAATGTTTGTCTTGCCCAGATGGTTGTCATATAGCTTTGCTTTGAATGTCTGATCACTGGCCTTTGGAAACATGCACTCTTCCTCCAGAATGGACATGATCCCTAGGGGTTTCTCAATCAGATCGATGCAGGCTTGCAGATCCATCCCGAAGTCAATGAACTCCCAGTCGATCCCCTCTTTTTTGTATTCCTCTTGTTCCAGGACGAACATGTGGTGATTGAAAAACTGTTGCAGCTTTTCATTTGTGAAATTGATGCAGAGTTGTTCAAATGTGTTGAAATCAAAGATCTCAAAGCCAGCAATGTCTAGCACACCGATGAAATGCTGGCGATGTTGCTTTGTGACAAGAGAGTGGTTAATTCTTACCACCATCCAGTTGAACATTTTCTCATACACTGACTTTGCCAGTGCACCAATTGAGTAATACACTTGGTCCACACTCTGTCCTTTTGTGACATACTCATTGCCTACCTTGACCCTTGGATGGCAGAGTCCTTTGAGCAGGTCAGCAGAGTTCAGCCCCATTAGATAAGCTGCCTTATCTGCATCTTCAGTACCGTCAGGCTCTGCCTGCTCTTCACGCTGTTTCTGTTTGAATTTCATATTGCCATAGTGCATGATAGCACCTGTCAGCTTGTAGACTCCCATCTTTTCTTCGGCCGTGAAGCCAAGTACATCAAATGCCTTGTCAGTAGCAACCAGCTCCTCATTGTCATTGATGGACGCGACGGATACTTCTCCTTGGGAGATGTAAGAGTAGTCATATGGATTATTGGTTATTAACATCATGTCCAGTAGTTCAGGCTTTTCATTGGACAGTATTTGGAAGAAGATATGGTAGTTCCTTTCAGCTTTTAGTTGGAAGGTCACCCGAGACTTCTCCAGCAGGTACGTTTCAATATCAGCGGAGGAGAGTTTACCGCTTGTCCCAAAATGAATGCGGATGAATTTCCCAAAGCGAGATGAGTTGTCATTTCTCAGTGTTTTAGCATTGCCAAAAGCCTCAAGTGCAGGGTTAGCCTGAATAATTTGATCCTCCAGGGTTCCCTTGCTGGAGTCTTTCTTTCCAGTTGCTCCACCAGCAGCAGCAATGCTTGCAAAATACTGGATGACTCTCTTGGTGTTGACGGTCTTCCCAGCACCGGATTCTCCGGTGATAAGGATGGACTGGTTCTCCCGGTCAGTTAGCATGTATTGATAAGCATTATCTGAGATAGAAAAGATGTGAGGTGGGGCCTCTGATCTCTTCTTACCTCTGTAAGCAGCGACTACTTCTGAGTCGTACACGGGTAACCACTTGTAAGGGTTGACGGTTGCACAGAACAGCCCAGAGTAGGTGTAGATCATCCAGGCTGCATAACGCTCTTTGAGGTTGAACAGCACTGCAGGCTCGTGAAGGAAAGTAAGCATCGCCATGTCTTCAATTTTATCGAATTTAGGCGGGTTCTGGGGATGGACGTCTCCGTCCTTGACGGTCACTGTCCTCCCATCCTCAGTCTTAACAGTGACCTTCCCTCCTTCCTTGCTGACAATTTGCCCCTTCACATACTCCACCTTTTCATCCGCAACAAAGCATTCAGTCTTGATGTCAAAGGCTCTTGTCTGAGCTTCCAGACGCTCTTTATCCGACTTCCTCAGGAATGGAGCAGCCTTTCCGAACTCTGCCATCATAGCATCACCCATAGTGACTGCTTGAGATTTCCAGGTACAGTGAGAGTTGATGAGCACACCTCGGCTGAGGAAACTTTAGAGACACAAACCACTAGTGCTGGGGTTTTATAGAGAGTTACAGAGATCCAAATAAGGATGTGAAAGGAAAGAACACAGGGACAGGGTTTTTATCAAGAGTTAAAAGTGGTGTGGGTCAGTTACAAGACCTTTAGTTGTTGATACCCTTATATAGACAACAAACACCTCCCTGATTGTTTCAACATTAGACACATTACACATACCTCTAGCATTAAGCATGACCTTCACATTTTCTTTGCAATTAATGCAATGTGATACATCATATATTATACATACACACATTGTTTATGTGATTCACGATTTAGAGAAATTATGCAGTGGGGCCCAAAAGCCCGAGATATTTTTTGTCAAATTGTTATGCTAATAATATAATTTGTAATGGGGAAAATGGAATGGAATGCATATATATATATGAATGTATGTGTGTATATATGTATGTGTGTATATATGTATATATTCATTTATGTGTATATATGTATATATTCAAGATCTTTTTTTTTTTTTTTTTTTTTTTTTTTTTTTTTTTTTTTAGAAATGAATGCTTGTATTTAGTAAGGGCACATTAAATTGATCAAAAGTAACTTCATAAATGTATATTTTTATTCAGCAAATAAGCAGTAAAGGAGCAGTAAAGACATTTATAATGTTACTAAAGATTTCCATTTCAATGAAATGCTTTCTATTAATCAAAGAATCCTGACATTTTTTTTTTATGGTTTTAAATATTAAACTATATTCAACATTGATAATGTTTCTCGAGCAGCAAATCAGCATATTATAATGATTTCTGAAGATCATGTGACACTGAAGACTGGAGTAATGATGCTGAAAATACAGCTTTGATCACAGAAATAAATTACATTTTACAATCTATTCACATAGAAAACAGCTATTTTAAATCTTAATAATATTTCACAATATTACTGTTTTTACTGTATTTTTGTTCAAATAAATGCAGGCTTGGTGAGCAAAAGAGACTCAAAAAGACAAAAAAAAAATATATATATATATATAAATTTCACTGACCCCAAACCTTTGAACAGTCGTGTGCATACATATATTCCAAAATAATATAATAATTTAGGAAAATATTGCATGGGAAATACTAAACAGAAAACAGTTTATATAATGTTCGAGTTAAGTAGGACAACGCTGTTGTGCTCTTATGGGAGCTGAGAGTCAGGAATCTGTTTTATCTTTGTCTGGCTGCGGCTTTATCAGCGCTCTTCTGATAGATGCTGCAGATCGCTGACAGTGAAGGACGTCCCGACTCATCCTCACTCAGAAACACCCCTGAAATAGAACGCAGGAATGAAAAGAAGGCTGTTGCTCTTCTGTTATTATCTGCCTCTCTGTACTGTCGCTGAGCCTCATTCATGAAACAAGAAAAACAATCTGTGAAACTCATCTCTCAATCCATTCTCATAAATGTATGCATGCATGCAATTCAATGCAAAAACTTCTGTAAGAGTGGTTTTATGAATGACTTACATTTCACGAATGAGGCCCAGAGTTACTAATAAAATGGTCTAAGCAAAGATGAAAACAATAGCTAAACTTTAAGGACTAGCTGATGAACAGAGAATCAAGCATTTTCTTTATGCAAACTTTAATTTGAAATCTCATTAAGCAAAATTATGACAATGTAGTGATGTGTTCATGGTCATGATGTAATGAAGTGATTTTATTTCATGCATGAAACCAGCGTTGGTTTAGTATTATTTGTATAGTATTTATACTTGTATACTATTTGTTAATACTTTGATATGGTTTTTATTTTATATTTTCAGTTTTTGATGTTATATTTTCACATTCAGTGTTATTTTAGTTT
>NW_015551037.1:83233-91363 GCF_001515605.1 Sinocyclocheilus anshuiensis
TATATCATTTTCATAGTAATTTTGTTGCTTTTATTATTATTATATCTTTTTTTTATATTTCTATTAGGCTTTAATTGGTTTTTCAATTTTAGTTTTAGTAATTGTAGTACTAAAACTTGTCAGCTGCTAAGGCAACATTTATAAAAAAAAAAATTAACATTAATAGTTTTTTAAGTTTAAGTGCTTCATCTAATATTCATATTTTATTTAATTTCACTTATTTCGATTAACAAAAAATATTTGTAATAGTTTTAGTCAAAGTGATATATATATATATAGATTTATATTCACTTTTATTTTTACAATTTTGAGTTTAGTAATTCTATGCGATTTTGTAATTTCTATTCGTTTTTTACATATTTCTATTTAACTTTATTTCCCAGGTTTAGTTTTAGTCATTGTAGTACTTTTAAACATTTATCATTTTTGTTTTAATTTAAGTGTTTTGCCTAATGTTTATATTTTATTTAATTTCATCTTTATTTGAGTTAACAAAAATTATTTTGAATAGTTTGTCAAAGTTATGTAGATTTATATTAGTTTTAATTTTTACAGTTTCAAGTTTAGTCATTTTATGTGCTTTTGTCTTTTTTTATATTTCTATTTAGCTTTATTTTTTAGTTTTAGTAATTGTAATACTTTTAAACATTTGTCATTTTCGTTCACATTTTTAGGCATTCCATCTAATATTTATATTTTATTTAATTTCAGCTTTACTTGAGTTCACAAAAATAATTTTTAATAGATTGTCAAAGTGTACAATAACAGCACTTCATGAAATGTGAAAAAAAAAAACTTCATATGCATGTTATGATTTTACAATCGGTGTTATTTCAGTATGATTGAGATTATTTTGAACCATTTTTATTTTAAGATTTTTTCAGTGTTTTTTTTTTGGTCATTTTATTTTTCAGTTTTAGTTTTCAAACGTGAGGTTGAGTAAGAACACCTGAAATATTTGTCGATATCAGATATGTCCTCTCATAATTATTTAAGTGCTACATAAGTAAATGACGAGTTTATCAGGCAGTACATTAGCTGACAGAATGCACACGTGTTCACGCTACACAACGCCTGATATAATCAGTGTGTGGTCAAAATAATCAGATACCGATTACAGAATGAAAACAGCCAGAAGGAGACTGCATTTCTGAAATGATCTACATGGATGTGAGCTTCATCTCAATTATTATAATTATGATAAGGACTCATTAAACAGCCATCAATCATCAGACGTGGTTAAGAAGCTGCTTCTTGCTTGTTTAAACCATGTATACAGTACAATCAGAGCTTTATATAGTACATCCAATGCATTTTTTTAATTTAATGCTTGCTTAAAAACGAGAAGCAGATTTGACATGCGATTTAACACAATTGCTGACAATTATAAAAATCATTTATTGTCCTTTAACCTCTTGGAATACAAAATAAAAACAGCATTGAGTGTGTCCACAGCTGCTGGTTTACAGAAGAGACACCTTTATCATAACATTTGACAATTTAGCAGAGGCTTTTATCCAACGCTGTACAACAATAGAAGTTACATTTTAAAGTCAACATGATTCATGTTTCTGGTTTCATCGCTATGGACACTTTTTTCTGCCAGGTGATAAAAAATAAAAGGTAATTGTGGCCTTTTAATCTCACAGTTTTGAGTTTATATCTCGCAATTCTAATTTCTTTCTCGCAATTCTGACTTTATCTTACAATTTAATTTTTTTCTCGCAATTCTGAGTATATATCTCACAATTAAAATTTTGTTCTTGCAATTCTGACTTTTTTTTTTTCGCAATTACAATTTTTTTCCTCACAGTTCTGATTTCTTTTTTGTTGCAATTCTAACTTTATATCTCACAATTCAATTTTTTTTCTCGCAATTTTGACTTTTTTCTCACAATTTCAATTTTATTCTCCTATTTCTGACTTTATATCTCACAATGAACAATTTTTTTCTCACAATTCTGACTTTATATTTGGCAATAAAACATTTTTTGCAATTCTGAGTTTCTATCTCACAATTAAAATTTTTTCTTTCAATTCCAATTTTTTTTTTTTTTTCGCAATTCTGATTTTTTTTCTCTCACAGTTCTGATTTTTTTTTTTTGCAATTCTAACTTATCTCAATTTAAAAAAAAATTATCGCAATTCTAACTTTTTTCTCACAGTTTCAATTTTATTCTCCTATTTCTGACTTTATATCTCACAATTGAAAACGACTTTTCTTCTCAGAATTACCTTTTTTTTTTGTCTCGCAATTGTAAGTTAACATTTCACAATTCAGTTTTTTTTTCTCAGAATTGCGAGGAAAAAAAGGTCGCAATTACCTTTTAATTCATTGTCCTGCAGCAGAAACAGTGAACGATCATCAGATGGATTTAATAAACCCAGCAGCTCAGTCTATATTACACACGGCACATAATATCAAAGGTTCTGTGCAAATGCATTAGAATAAGCTGAATAAATGCTGACAGAATGATGGGTTTGGGGTGAATCGTTCCTGTCCTCCTCCATGCGAGTCTCCAGAGGGAAGGTCAGCAGTCCAGCTCAGTGCTGCAGTAGATCAGGAGCATTCACAGTCAGAAGTGCTGCTGGGAGTGTTTGCGGTGCTGCTCCAGCAGCGGCACCAGACAGCGAGGAGAAGCGGCCTGCAGCATGAAGAGATGCTGGAGCAGATCACCGGCGCTCGCTCGCTCCAGCGGATCACGCCTCAGCATCGAGTCCAGAAAGTCCCTCAGGACGGGAGAGATCTGATCACAGGGTTATTATTATACTACATGAGAATTTAATGTCAAACATCATAATGACAAAAAAGAACTTGATGGTCTTAAAAATAGGCTTCATTTTAAATCTGAAAAATAAAGTGATTTTATTTCATTTAATTTATGCATGACATCAGTGTTGTTTTATATACTAGTTATAGTATTTGCTATTTTTGAATTAGCTGTTATATATATATATATATATATATTAGCTTTTACATTTACAATTTTAAATTTAGTAGTTTTGTTATGGTTTTGTCATTTTTGTTTTTATATTTCTATTTAGCTATTTCTAATTTATTTTTCAGTTTTAGTAAGTGTACTTTTAAACATTTATCATTTTCAGTTTTTAAGTTAAGTGTTTTATCATTATTTATATACTATTTATAGTATTTTGAATTAACCGTTTTAATATTTTATAATTATATTTTGCATTTATATTAGCTTTTATTTTTACAGTTTTAAGTTTAGTAATTTTGTTGCATGTTTTTGTCATTTGTATTTACTTTTTTAAATATATATTTCTATGTAGTTTTTTTTTTTAATATATCTATTTTGTTTTAGTAAGTTTATAACTTTAACATTTATAATTTTCTTTTTTTTTTAGTTTAAGTGTTTCATCTAATATTTATGTTATTTCATTTCGGCTTTTTTAATAAATGAAAATGGTTTTTAATAGTTTTATTCTTTGTGTAATCAGTGATGTTATATATTCTATTTACAGCATTTGTTATTATTTTGAATGGGCTTTTATCTTTATATTTTAGATTTGTATTAGCATTTTTTTTTTTACTATTTTAATTTTAGTAATTGTATGTGCTTTGTCATTTTCATTCATTTTTTTAGAGTTCTATTTAGCTTTATTTTTTGTATTTATTTATCAGTTTTCGTTTTTAAACATAATTTTCGTTTGTTTTTTTAAGTTTGTGTTTCATCTAATATTTGTATTTTATTTCAATTAATAAAAATGATTTTTATGTTTTAGTGTGCAATAACAGCACTGAATGAAATGTGAAAAAAAACATTTCATAGGCATGTTATGATTTCACATTCAGTGTTATTTCAGTGGGATACATATAGTTTTTATTAATATTTTGTGAAAGTTTTTGTTTTTATATATTGTTTTCATTTTTTTTTTTTTTTGTTAAAGTTTTGGTCATTTTGTTGTGTGTTATCGTCATTTTTAGTAGGTTTTTTTTTTCATGTCTATATAGATATTATTTATTTTTTATTTCCTTGACAACTAGCTGAAATAAAAAATTATAAGATTGAGTTTTTTTTTTTTTTTTCAGTTAATTATTTTTTTTTTTGTCTTTTAATATATCGTTTTGGCTTCAGTTTTCGTTCACTGAAATCACCTTGCTGATGTTTCTGGCGGTCGGCGGCGGCTCGTCCCGCAGTCTCTTCATCGCTGCTATCGGCGTCTCGCTGAAATACGGAGGTTCTCCATCGATCATCTCCACCACCATGATCCCCAGAGGCCACATGTCCACCTACAAACACACACAACATCAGGATCTTTCACTTCAGCAATCAAGATCTCTGCCTCCCGAATGTTGATTCCTCGTTCCGAGGAAATTCGGGGGAAGCTGGAAAAAACAAACAAATGCAACATTCTCAAGAATTACAATGAACTATAGATAAAGCTCATGTTTGCCAGTCATACAAACACTTGCATTGTCCTGTAAGTCTGAGAAAAATACAAGGAACCAAAACTAGAAGTAATACAAATTACATTTATATTTATAAAATACAAAAAAAAATACAGGTTTCCCAAGGCTTCGGACCAATGCATTTCCATGACTTTTCCAATCATTCTTTTTCTTTTTGAATATTACATTTGTATTGGTTTTCTTTATGCATGTCATAACACCTGAAGGTCAACATAACAGACACAATACAACCACAAAAACAGGACATAACGCAGATGGAGAAGTTGGAAGACAATAGAAACAGTGGCCTAATAAAAGTGAATGTCTATATGAGTGTGATTTCAATTCAGCCAGCATTTATAATCATATTTGAGGTGTTTGCAGTCTCTGTTGTGCTGCTGTGACTAAAATACCTACCGTAACAATCAGAGAACATTCCCTCAAAGCACAAAAAAGTTATTCACACCGCTTTCGTGGAACCTTTTTTCTGAACAGTTTTATTCAGATGTTTGTTTAAATGTTACTTGTTTCAGAACGTTCAGAGAACATTCAAAAGTAACATTCCCATAATGTTTGTGAAATGATACAATGGAACGTTCTCCTGACATTCACATTAAAAAAAAAATGTTTCTGGACCATTTAAAAAAAACTGGACATTTTTAACGTTCAGAGAACATTCAGAAGAAACATTCTCATAACTTCATGGGAACGTTTTTAGAACATCTTTGTGTTTGCAGTCTCTGTTGTGCTGCTGTGACTAAAATACCTACCGTAACAATCAGAGAACATTCCCTCAAAGCACAAAAAAGTTATTCACACCGCTTTCGTGGAACCTTTTTTCTGAACAGTTTTATTCAGATGTTTGTTTAAATGTTACTTGTTTCAGAACGTTCAGAGAACATTCAAAAGTAACATTCCCACGATCTTTCCAAAATGATACAATGGAATGTTCCCTTCGCGTTTGTATCACCAAAAAAAACAAATCTTTTAAAGTGCCACTATCGTGGATTTTTAAAACATTGTCTTTCATGCAGTCTGCAAAGCTGGAAGTGCACGATAAATAAAGTTAGTCTATCAAAAGAAAGAATCGCTTAAACGAGTCGTTTAAAATTCAAATCCCATTTCCGCAAAGTTCATACGTTCATTCTGCGTCTCCAATCTCAGCGAGTTCAACGCAGGATTCGTAAAACAGTTGTCTTTGAAAGATGGCTCAGTGCCCGGCTTGTTTGGAACAGTTTGCTCCTCTGAATCATAACCTGTAAGTATGATTAATAATCGCTGCTTTGATGTTCTGTCGAGAGTGCAAAATCGTCGTTTTGTGTACAGTCAGTGCAGCTGTAAATCGCTGGTTAACTCGCGGTATAGTTCTGCTAATCAGCTGTGGGTCACACATATTGTCTAGAAATGTGTTGATTAATATAGAATGTCTGCTGTACTTGGAGTCATGATAAAGGATGGAGCAATAGGTTGGTTTACAAACTGCAGTGCTTCATCAGTACTCCACGTCATATAGCATTATTGTTTGGGTCTTTACTAGCAAGCTGTGGGCAAACTTTTCCCCCTCTGATTCTTCTTTTTAGAACAGAGTGGAGCAATATTATTATTATTATAATAGGATGTATTATATATATATATGTATTATCGGACCAATCAGAGCAGAGTAGCCTCATGCCTCAGGGGTTTGGAAAGATGAATCTTCGAACGAATCCCTTGAGAGTCGTTGAGAAATAAGGTCAAATTAAATGCATATTATACTGTAAGTAAATGAAAGTGTTTTTGACCTTGCATGCATGTAGACCTGTTGTTGGGGACTCCCAGAACCAAATTATGAACCTTTCAAATAGCATAATGAGGGCACTTTAAAACATTTTTTAAAAAACTGGACGTTTTTAACATTCAGAAATAATGTTTATTATTATATTTTCAAAATGTTAGCACAAAAACTATCTACACATCATTCATGGAATGTTTCTTTTTTTTTTGGACTTTCATGTAGCATTTTTTTTTTAAATGTTACTAGTTGTTTCAGAACGTTTAGAGAACATTCTAACCTTCCCGTAATGTTTGCAATGCAAGAATTCTAAAATGGAATGTTCCCTGTAACATTTGCAAAAAAAAATAAATAAATAAAAATGTAAAACACAAAAAAAAACTGGATGTTTTGAACGTTCAGAGGACATTCAGAAATAACTTTTTCATAACAAAATTGGAACTTGGAACATATTTTGTTAACTGGTAAGGGAAAAGTCATTGTTTTTAATTCGAGAAATCTCCGTTTTATCTCCTAAAGCCATGGCCTCGGTGAACGAGGAAGGTCATTTCCCAACAATCTCCCAAAAAGGCCGAATTTTTCCAAACTTTCCTAGACAATGTTGGATAAGTCATGCTATGTTGTTATGAGTTTAGAGATTTCAACATCCGGTAAAGCTAAATCAGCTTTATCCCTATGCAAATATCATTTATTGACTCTAATTGTTCCCGTTAAAAGGCCTTAATCACAGTATTATATCATCGAAATATTTGGTGTGGCATTGTGACATTCTTTATTACATTCCTCTTTCCCATAAACTTAAATAAAATGATTAAAACTCATAATGCTCTCTAAATTAGGGCCAAATATTGAATTCCTTCATGCATCCATTTAAAGTGCACTAACTAAAAGTGTCTTTGCCGATTTTGTTAGCACGTTCAGGTCTACATTTAATAAACTTATTGGACAGAAATTAGCATGATAAATCATATGCATGTAGATTTTGGTATAAAACTGTGTTACTCGCAATTGTATGTATATAATTTGAAATAAAACTAATTAAAAACTATTATTTGTCCTATTAATCCTACTTCCCTACTTACTTTAAAGGGGTCATATGATGCGATTTCAAGTTTTCCTTTCTCTTTGGAGTGTTACAAGCTGATTGTGCATAGATAAGATCCCTGAAGTTGCAAAGACTAAAGTCTCAAAACCAAAGAGATATTCTTTATCAAAGTTAAGACTCTGCCACACCCCCCTAAAACGGCTCGTTCTAACACGCCCCCACATATCTACCTCACTATGTGGAAATATTCGCATAATGCCGCCCAAATGTTCACGCAAAGAAAGAAGGCGTGGTTTCAGTAACCGCAGTTAGTGTTGAAGCAGCCATGTCAGGGAGACGCTGTGTGTTTCTGGGCGAAAGCAAAAGCACTTTATTTGGCCTTCCGAAAGTAGATGCATTTAGGAATCTTTAAGATCACTTACAACAGAACAGCAATGCATTTTATGGACGACCGTTTCGTGAACCTAGGAGAGGAGGTAATTCTGACTTTGCTATGACAATCTGGCGCTTCTGAATCAGCGACTGTTTTGTTATTAGTTTAAGTATTTGCTATTGACTGTTCAAATGCGGAGTTTTGCGCATCGTGTGTGTGTTTGTGTGTGTGTGAGAGAGAGAGAGAGAGCGCGAGAGAGAGAGAGAGAGCGCGAGAGAGAGAGAGAGAGCGCGAGAGAGAGAGAGAGAGCGCGAGAGAGAGAGAGAGAGCGCGAGAGAGAGAGAGAGAGCGCGAGAGAGAGAGAAAGAGCGAGAGAGAGAGAGCGCGAGAGAGAGAGAGAGAGAGCGAGAGAGAAAGAGAGAGAGAACGCGCGAGAGAGAGCGCGAGAGAAAGAGAGAGCGAGAGAGAGAGAGAGAGAGAGAGAAAGAGAGCACAGTGGAGTCAGCTGTCTTAACCGCGGCTTGTGTACT
>NW_015551037.1:92672-95267 GCF_001515605.1 Sinocyclocheilus anshuiensis
TCTGTTCCCCTTTCGGGCTTGAACTGATGGTAAAACTAATGACATTATTTACTGTCTTTAACAGTAAATAAAAGCTGAAGCTCGCGATTATGGTAAGGGGCGTTACATTTCCGACGAGTGCTTGCGGTGTTCGGCCAATCACAATGCACTGGGTCAGCTGGCCAATCAGAGCAGACTGCGCTTGCCGGAAGGAGGGACTTTGTAGAAAACGAAGCGTTTGAGAGAGGCGGGGCATAGAGGACCTACAATAATGTACAGTATTTGAAAAATTATGTGTTTTTTGAACATTAAAGCATGTCAACATATTCTGTTACACCAAATACACAAAATAATGATCTTTAAAAAAGCATCATATGACCCCTTTAAATGCATGCACCATTCGAGTTTCCTCCAAGTATGACATATGCCTCGAGCAATTTTGTTTATTAAAATGTCTGTGTACTTCATCATATGTGATCTGATTAAATTAAAGGCTAGACTTAGCTACTTTTTTTTCTTTGCATGCATGGTCCATGGCATTTGTTCACCTCAGTGCCGTATGGCGTCTTTGAAACCACTTCCGGCGCCATCCAATACGGAGTCCCGACTAACGACTTCCTCTTCGGGATGTCTTTGCTGATCTGAGCACAGAATCCAAAGTCGGACAGTTTGACCTGTAAAACAGAGATTGAGACGGCACATCAATACTGCTCCTAATAAGCTTCCTAAAACTCAAATCAATGGCATTTCCAATTCATATAAGTCTACTACAATAAAACTATATTACTATATTTTCCATTTTAGTTTTAGTTAAAGTTTTAGTATGTTTGTTGTGTGTTTTTGTCATTTTTATATTAGTTTTTGTTTCCTTTTAAATATTTTTATATAGTTTTTATTTTATATTTTCGGTTTTCATTTTAAGCTTAGTTAATTTTGTTGTGTTTTTGTCTTTTGCATTAATTTTTTTTTTAACATTTCTATATAACTGTAATTTTTATATTTTATGTTTTCATTTTAATTTTAGTTTAAAGTTTTAGTAATTTAGTTGTGAATATTTTATTAGTTTTTTATATTTCTATCTAGTTTTTATTTTTACATTATCCATTTTCATTTTAAGTTTAGGTAGTTTTAGTAATTTTGTTGTGTCTTTGTATTTTTTATTAGTTGTTGTTTACTTTAAAATATTTCTATAGTTTTTATTTTTAGATTTTTTCATTTTATTTTAATTTTAACGTTTTAATAACTCTGTTGTGTTTATTTTTATTAGGTTTTGTTTCTTTTAAAACATTCTATATATTGTAATTTTAATATTTTCTGTTTTCATTTTAATTTCAGTTAAAGCTTTAGTAATTTATTTGTGTATTCATTTTTATTTCTAGTTCTTTCTATTTTTTTATATTTCTATATCGTTTTTATTTTTTAAAAATTTCTCTTTTCATTTTAATTTTTGTTAAAGTTAAACTAAACAAACATGAGAAATGTTGCCTTGGCAGCGTGCTGAAATAACGTTTAATTTTTTTAAATATTTTAGTTTAGTTTATGCTTTATTTTACTTCAGATAAAGAAAAAAAAACTGGTGTAGAAACAATTTTCACTCAAAAATTGCTAGTAATTATAGAATTTTCTTGTAAAAATGTACTCCAATCATATTTGTTTTATTTACAACTTCAAAAAAAATTTTTTTTACAGTGTAGAAAGTACATTCTAAAACATCAGAAGATCCGCAAAACCCCTGCTAAATGCCTAATTCATATTAATAATTTTGTATATTGCCGAGTCTATGCAATTCATGCTTATTTTCATAATTGATCTTGATTTTAAGGACATTTTTGTTTACTTTTGTACGGTAAGCAGTTCATGTGTTGAAATCTCAGGCCTGAGAAGAGCTCATATGAATGCAAATGAGGACTCGGGCGTAATGAGCGGCGGTCAGGACGATTGTGTGGAGGTTGCAGTGGTTCTCACCCGGCCGTCCAGCGTGAGTAAGATAGAGTCTCTCTTGATGTCTCTGTGAATAACGCCCTGAGCGTGAAGATAACAGAGAGCCTGGAGAACGGCTTCACACACCGTAGCAATCTGCTCCTCTGTTAGCCTAAACACACACACACACACACTCACACATATACACACACACACACACACACTCACAAACACACACACTCACACAATCACACACACACACACACACACACATCTCAATCACACTCACACTCACTCACTCACTCACTCACTCTCACTCACACTCACACACACACTCACACTCACACACTCACACATATACACACACACACTCACACATATACACACACACACACTCACTCACACGTATACACACACACATATACACACACTCACACATATATACACACACACACTCACACATATACACACGCACACACTCACACATATATACACACGCACACTCACACATATACACACGCACACACTCACACATACACACACACTCACACACTCACACATATACACACACACACAAACACACACAAGTAATGCACTCCACAACACACACACACACCTAATGCACAACACATTATACACACACTCAATACACAGCAACAGCATTGCACAACACACACACACACACAAGTAATGCAC
>NW_015551037.1:95447-106655 GCF_001515605.1 Sinocyclocheilus anshuiensis
CACACACACACAGACACACACACACACACACACACACACACACACACAATGAAAGATAAACACGGGCTGTGCCTCCTTACACTCCTCAGTCTCCTTTGACACAAAGCAGCAAACAGTGAAGAAGTGAAAAATCTGTGTTTATATTTAGCAGGAATAATAACACACCTCAATCGCTCCCTCTAATGCATGCTTAGTGCACTACCGTTCAAACGTTTGGGGTCATTATGACCTTTTTTTATAATGAAATTAATACTTTTATTCATTGAGGATGCATTAAATTGATCAAAAGTGACAGTAAAGACATTTATAATGTTACAAAAGATTTCTATTTCAAATAAATGCTGTTCTTTTGGACTTTCTATTAATCTGTGAATCCTGAAAAATTAAATGTATCGCAGTTTCCACAAATATTGTGCAGCACAACTGTTTCCAACATTGATAATAATCAGAAATGTTTCTTGAGCAGCAAATCAGCATATTAGAATGACTTCTGAAGATCATGTGACACTGAAGACTGGAGTAATGATGCTGAAAATACAGCTTTGATCACAGAAATAAATTACAGTTTAACAGATATTCACATAGAAAACAGCTGTTTTAAATCATAATAATATTTCACAATTTTTACTGTATTTGTGATCAAATAAATGCATCAAAGAAAAGCATTAAAAAAATCTTACTGACCCCAAACTTTTGAACGCTAGTGCATGTTCATTGGGATTATGAATTTTCGTCTAATGCATTGCATTTCACATCATATTCACACTGCATACTTGCATAAAGTATTGCATGAACTATTACACAAAGTCTGCAGTCTAGGCTGACTTTACCTTGATGTAAGAGGTTTAGAATGAAGAATGTGTGTGAACATCAACAAAGAGCTGCTGTGCAAACAGTGTAAAAGGAAACCAGTTTCCAGCTAAGTAACTCTTTCCTTACTTAGCAGAAAAAATCCTGTTGTTCGTGCTTTAGGGAAGTTTTTTAAGATACCATTTGGAAAAAGATCTTAACTGTGCCGCTGCAGCAGAAGAACTACAGAGGATGATATGAGGTGAAAATAGAGCATCTGATCACGTAGTAAAGTATTAGCACACCTCTCATCAATAACACATGCTCTGAGGAATCATTCATGTCCATTATATGTTCAAAAGTGTTTCTCACCTGGTTTCTGAGACGATGTTGGTCAGAGCGCCGCCCTGCAGGCACTCCATGATGACCCAGAGCTCTTCACCCACCAAAGCACTCTTGTACATCTCCACCACGTTTTTATGCCTGTAGTCTCGCATGATAACCACCTGTTTTTTTTTTTTTTCAAATTTATGTGTTATTTTGTATCACTGATATATTATTATAGTTTTTGTTAATATTTTGAGTTGATTTCAATTTTTATATTTTACATTTTGTTAGATTTAGCCATTTTGTTGTGTGTTTTTGTAATTTTTATTGTTTTTTATGACTATATAAGTTTCTATTATTTCTTATTTCAGTTTTAGTTAGGCTATTTCAGTGGTGGAAATAAAATAAATGTAAGATTTGTATATTCTATTTTATTTAAGGTTAATATTTATATCAAGTAACTAAAATGTTTTTTATATAATATATAATTTGGCCTTTGTGTTCCTCATAAGTATATTCCTGTGGAACATTGTCCATGGCTGGACAATTTCATGCTCCTAGTCACCCTGTTGTGCTAAAAAAATGGAGGTATGAATGGGAATATACTTCAGAGATATTTTACTCAAAAGAATTTCTAGGGGTGCCAATAATTGTGGCCAACATGCATTGGAGAAAAACATATATTTCATAATGTGAGTTTCCCCCCACTTTCAATTGTTTTACTTCAATGAAAGGTTAGAATTTTTTGAATTTTTTGAATGAAAGATCAAAAAGGATAAAAAATGCATATTTATTTTCACAGCCATCTTTGCTCATATTTACCAAGGGTGCTAATATTAGTGGAGGGTGCTGTATATATATATTTATATATATATATATACACACATTATTTTATTATATTTTATTAAAAAATGTATATATTTTAACGATAACGATGTGGTTCATCAAGTCATTGAGAGACCAATAATTTTCTGAATTATTTGATCCCTTTAAAACCAACATTTACAGTATATTTACCTTCTGCACTATTAGTGTGAATCTCACTCTACATTATGTTCCATCAAACGTTCTGTTTTCCTCATAAACGTCACATTATGTTGTGAATGAAAGACGAGACGCTCACACCTCATTGAAGAGCAGTTCTCTCCTCTGCTGCTTCCTCAGGTCCATCATCTTCACCGCGACCTGCCGCCCGCTGTGCTTCTCTCGGGCGATGCACACCGCACCCGTGGAGCCCTCGCCGATCTTCACGAAGCTCTCCAGAGACGAGCGAGGGTCGCCGGTGTCCACCACCATCTGCAGCGCGGCTCTGAACTGCTCCTGCGTGACTCTCGAGCAGGGCGACGGGGCTCTGCTGGGGCTCGCGGGTCTGTCCTGCGTCGGAGGGACTGAGGCTGGAGTCCCGGGGGGCTTGATGGGACAAATGAGGTCGCTGGAGGAACGGCGTGCGCTTTGGTGGCTGATTATTATTCCATGGCCGGGTTGTGGACTGCTAGTGTCGCTGGGTTTGGAAATGGCTGGAAAATTCGGTGAATTCACCTGTATTTATATGAAAAATATGACTTCTTCAGATAAACGTAGGAAGTAGCGTATTACACTGGAATAATATGTGACCCTGGACCACAAAACCAGTCATAAGTAGCACAGGTATATTATAACCATTTTTCTTTTATGCCAAAAATCATCAAAGATCATGTTCCATGAAGATATTTTGTATGTTTCCTACCGTAAATATATCAAAACTTAATTTTTGATTAGTAATATGCATTGCTAAGAACTTCATTTGGACAACTTTAAAGATGATTTTCTCAATATTTAGATTTTTTTGCACCCTCAGATTCCAGATTTTCAAATAGTTGTATCTCGACCAAATATTGTCCGATCCTAACAAACCATACATCAATGGAAAGATTATTTATTCAGCTTTCAGAGGATGCATAAACCTCAATTTTAAAAAATTGACACTTTTGTGGTCCAGAGTCACATATTACAGAAAAGTTAACCTTTATCAACAACATCTGGGCGGTGTTGTTATTGTTAATTAAAACTATTACTATAGAACCATTAAAAATAGTTTTCCTTGACATCAAATAAAAATAATAAAATAAAACAACTGAAATAAAATAAAATATATATATTTTTAATGAAAATTAGAAATGTTGCATTGGCAAAATAAAAAAGTAAATAAGTTTAAGTATTGAAAAATAAATACATAAAAATTAATTAAATGAAAATTAATTACGGTGAAATATTTAAAATTTTAAACTTTATATATATATATATATATATATATACACTACCAGATTTTTTATGTTTTTACAGGAGTCTCTTCTGCTCATCAAGGCTGCATTTATTTGATCAAAAATACATTAAAAAAAATTTATATTGTGAAATATTATTATGATGTAAAATAACGTTTTCTATTTTAATATACATTAAACTGTAATTTATTCCTGTGATGTACCCACTGTATATAAAATATTAAAAAAATTTGTAAACATTTAAAATAAATAAAACTAATAAAAATGACAAAAGCACATAAAAGCTTAAACTAAAATTAAAATGTAAAATATAAAACCAAAAGCTAATTCAAAATATTAATAAAAAATAATATATATAATAAAAAACCTGTTTGTTTTTAATTATAATATATATTATAATTAGTCAAACATTTGTCCATTTTTTAAATGTAACTATTTGTTTCAGAACGTTCAAATGTAACATTTGCAAAATTCTATAAAACGGAATGTTCCCCTAATGTTACTATAACCAAGAAAAAACGTTTTTAAATCATTTAAAAATGAGAACGTTTAAAAATAATGTTTTCATAACTTTTGGAAACGTGAGCCAAACATTCTTAGTTAGTATTTCTACACACCTTGAAGTTGTACGTGGACTGAGGCCTCCTCTGCGTTTCCATCTTCGGCTGATCTGAGCTCAGTCTCGCTCCATTATTTTGGCTGTAGCTGCTGTAGAGACACGATACGGGCCTCTGGTTGGGTTTACCGTCTGTTTTATCAGTCCTAGGCGCGAGTAAAATGTCCCGGGGCATCAGCACCGGCTGTCCCATGAACATAGACTTGGCTCTGGGTCGAGACTCAGTGGAGTTTATGGTGTAGCTGTTCTTGGATTCGGGCCGTGGGCTTCCGCTCTCGCTCTGGATCTGTCGGGATCTCGAGCACCAGTCTGACACCGGCTGCCCGTTTCTCCGATCGGCCTCATTGAGTTCCTGATATTCGTACGTCTCTCCTTCAGCTAACTCACCCAGACGACCCAGAGACTGGGCTCTTTTCCTTAAAGACAGGCTGGTTCTCCTCAACGAGTTCGAGCTTGTAACAGAGAGTCGACTCATCTGAGCAATCGCCGCAGAAATGTAGTCCTCATGTCCGATGAAACTGCCGCGAACAATGCTCTAGAAGACAGAATTAAACAAGACATCAAAACTCCACTGCAAGTGAATGGGTGCCGTCAGAATGAGAGTCCAAACAGCTGATAAAAACATCACAATAATCCACAAGTAATCCACAGCACTCCAGTCCATCAGTGAACATCTGGAGAAGACAAAAGCTGAAACAATCCAGCATTAAGACGTTTTTAACTAAAACACATAGAGTCCATAATCCATAATAACGCTTCCTCCAGTGAAAAAGTGTTCTGGTCTGAATCAGGAGAGAAATCTGCACAGATCAAGCAGCGTTTAAACAGCTCTAAACACATATGTGGCTGGATTTTGATGTGAGAGACAACAGCAGATGCACTTTTTCACTGGAGGAAGCGTTATTATGGATTATGGACTCTATGTGTTTTAGTTAAAAACATCTTAATGCTGGATTTATTTCAGCTTTTGTCTGGAATATACAATGCATATATGGAGTAAAATGCTATGCATTATAATTTTTGCCTGATGTTTTGGTTTGAATATATTGAAATAACTTTAGGAAATAATGCAAAAATATAGATTTTGTAATGCAATATTTTTTTCTTTTGATTTTTGGAGTGAAACATGATCTGTTTTTGTGAAATTCACCTACCCAGTGACTATTTATAATATAATAATTACATAATGTTAAAAATAGAGTTGTATAACTGGAATATATAATATATTTATGCAGTGAAATGCTTTGCAATATAATATCAACTTTATAATGCTTGTCTATTTTTGCTTAATTATCATATAAATAATGTCAAAAAACAATAATGAATTAAAGTTTTGCAAATAATTCATAAAATATAAAATTCTCTTTAAGCAATACGTTTATTATTTATTTATTTATTTATTTATTTATTTTTATGCATGCATAAAATATGATCTGGAAATGTTTTTGTAAGATTTACCTACCTAGTGATCATATAATAAATACTGGAATATTAATGTTAAAAATAGCATTGTATTACTGGAATAATATTTTTTGCTTAATTGTAAAATAATGTCAGTAATTTCACAAGTATTGCAAAAAAAATAAAAAAATAAAAAATAAATAAATATATATATATATGTGTGTGTATATATAATTTAAACAATAATGTCACTGAGTTCTGCAAATAATGCAAAAAAAAAAAAGATAATTTTCTTCAAGCGATAAATTTCATATTTTTTTTCTTTTTGGAGTGAAATATGTCCTAGATATGTTTTTATGAGATTCATCTTGTGACTATAATAATTAAATAATAAACCGGACATTTTAAAAACCCTAAAAACACAGTATGAAACACATTCATACTGAAAGTGCATGTCTCAATATGAGATATTTTAAACAGGAACTGGACATGAGAAAGCAATATACATAATGATGATGATGATGATGATGATGATGATGATGATGCAGCTCCTCCTGGTGTGAAATCATTATATAACAGCAGAGTTGAGCAGGTCTGTCAGGTCATAATTATTGGATAGAAACGCTTAGTTTTGCTGATACGTGAGAAGCCTGGGGAAATATGACAATATGACGAAGACCAAACCTCCTCTAACACTGAGACAGAACCTGTTTAACAAAGACACACGATTGTTTACAGCTGCAGCTGCAAACATCAACCTGAAACACTTTCTCAGGGAAAAGATCGTTATGAAAGATTGTATTTATGTGATGTTTTTAAATAAATTACAGTAGGTGCTGCCAGAAATATGCCTCGATCACATTTCACAGTGTGTGTGTGTGTGTGTGTGTGTGTGTGTGTGTGTGCACATGAATTTTATAGGAATATATTACAGGAAATATTACAGGAATTTCTATGCATTCAAATGCAATGCACTATATAATTTTTGCCTATATATTAGTTTTGCTTAATTTTTATAAAAATAATGCCAAAAAAATTGTTCAAATAACATGAAAAAATACATAACTTTCTTTAAGCAATATCTAAATACCTTTTTTCTTTATATTTTTGAGTGAAATATGATCTGAAAATGTTTTTATGAGATTCACCAACCTAGTGACTATATAATAATTACATAATAATGTTAATACTATAATTGTATTACTAGAATATACAATATATCCTTGCAGTGAAATGCTATGCACTATAATATCAAATGTATATTTTTTTCCTTATATTTAAGTCACTAAGTTCTGCAAATATTGCAAATATATATAAATATATAATTTTCATATTGCCTTTTATTCCCTGTTGGTTTTGAATCTGGACATGTTTTTGTGAGATTCATAAAGAGATTATATATAATAATTATATAATAAAACATTATTATTCAGCTTGTAATTTTTTGCCTTATAGTTTTGCTTAACAGTCATAAAAATAATGGTACTAAATTTTAATAATTACATAATAATGTTACAAATAGTATTGCATTACTGGAATATCCATGCAGTAAAATGCAATGCACTATAACATGAACTATACAATTCCTGTATATATTCATAATCTAGTTTATCTATATATAGAGATAATTAATTGTTAGTTACATAAACCATAACACGACTGCATGCATTCAACAAATATATAACAAAATAGCAATGATAAAAAAACACAAATATTGCCATGAAGATCAAATGCAATCCCCACAGACACACACGTTCTCCCATCTCTTCATGTTTAGATAGTGAAGGAGCTTTACCCTCTGCAGCTGGAGCTGCACCTGCGTGATGCTGGAGGGGTCCACCACAGGTTTGGGTCTCCTGAGTGTTTCTATGAGGCTTTGCCATTGGGTCGGCAGACCCACGAAACAGCCCTGCACCGGGTCGAAGGACGTGTGCACCCTGTGCTCGAAGTTCCTGGGTGTGGAGATCTCCAGCCTCCTCTTCTTCTTCTTCTTCTTCTTCTTCCTCTGGAACATCCTGACAGCCTGCAGGAAACAAGAGTCTGTCCCATCATGACACGACAGCAAAGCCATGCGCTCTAAAGAAAACACAACAGCCGTCAAAACTCGACTGAAGGAGGGGCGGAGCTGTCAATCTGACACCTGAGGACACGCCCCTTTCCTAGCAGGTCAAAAACACACTGCGTACGCATTTAAGCCTGAGACTGAGAGCGTCCGGTTACACGGATACTAAAGAGAGAGGTTCTTCACTAATGCATGTTTAGTGAACCATGAGAACCAAACTACTAGTGAGTGGATCAATATTGCTGTGGGTTTGATTGAGGTCAATGAAAGTGGTCAGATGTTTCTGGGTAAGCCTGTGGGAAGGAAAAACCCATAAAGAGATGTTTATAAACCTATAAAGCCACTGTATTATATTTTCTAAAGCCTCTAAATGATCGAACTTTGCTGTTTCTCACTCGATCTCCTGCAAGTCTTCTGTCTGATTGAGAGTTTAGAGTGTTTTCTCCAGTCAAAGCTCTTTAGTGTAATTGTACTCGAGCTTCTCGTGTCAAATCTTGACTGATTTTGATCAAGTAAAGGTCAGAATAACTGCAGTAATATCTCCAGATGAACACTTACTGGACTGAAGCAGCTCAGCTTTACTTGATTCTCCATCAATCATGTTTTAGAGTCTCAAATCTGACCCTCAGGATCTTTTGAGGAGCGTTTGTTTCCAGAAGCTTTACTTTCACTGTTCCTCAGCGGAGGACTGATCTTCACGAGCCTCCAGAACATCTCACATCTTCTGAGGAGCCTTTATTTCTTCAGCTCTCAATCACTGCATTATATGTTTGGATCATTTCAATCTCATCTTATTACTGGAGATATAGAGCCACGACTGATATTTATAGCATTTTATGTCAGTATCTGCTGCACTGTTATAAAGATCTCACTGATTTGCATCAAAAGTTTAATAAAAAATATTAAAAATAAAATAAATATATAAAGAATAATTATGTGTGTGTGTATGTGAGAGAGAGAGAGAGAGAGAGAGAGTGTGTGTTTGTGTGTGAGAGAGAGAGAGTGTGAGGTAAATAATAAACCAGTAAATAAGTATCAATATTTTTTTTGAATACATGAAATGAACTAACATTAAAACTGAAGCCTGTTTCTGTCATCTGTGTCTGAATGAGTTGCAGCAGACGTGACGTCACACAGTCTCACCTGTGGATTGTGCTTGATTTCCCTCACTTCAGCTCATTCATCTCGTCTTTCAGCAGACCCTGATCAGAACACAAACACGATGTATGAGCGAGGAGATGTCCTGTTATCTCCTGTTTGATCAGCGGGTGTGGAGGGAAACATGACAGATGAGGAGCTGATGTGGACATCATGATGAAACGTTCCCTGCAACACGTCGTGACACGATAGCATCCGTAGAAAGAGCCTGACCTACATCTGAGCATGCCAGGATGGATCAGATGCCAGCGCCCATATGCAACAAAAGCACTTGCTATAATAGTAAGAGCTTATTTATCTATGAAAACCAGATGTTTTAACTATTTATTCGGCCAAAATGCATGCCAGTACACCCCATTAAACAGGGCAGGAACGCCCATTTTTGCCATGTTTACTCAGTGTTATTTAACAAGTCATATCCTTCAGAAGAAAGTTGAGAAACTACGCTCTTATATGTGGCCAGCTAACAAACTATATGACCCTGGAGCACAAAACCAGTCATAAGGGTCGTTTGTTAGGATCGGACAATATTTGGCTGAGATACAGCTATTTGAAAATCTGGAATCTGAGGGTGCAAAAAAATCTAAATATTGAGAAAATCATCTTTAAAGTTGTCCAAATGAAGTTCTTAGCAATGCATATTACTAATCAAAAATTAAGTTTTGATATATTTACGGTAGGAGATTTACAAAATATCTTCATGGAACATGATCTTTACTTAATATCCTAATGATTTTTGGCATAAAAGAGAAATGTATAATTTTGACCCATACAATGCATTGTTGGTTATTGCTACAAATATACCCCAGCGACTTAAGACTGCTTTTGTGCTGCAGCCTCACATTTGTTCTATGAACATTTTGATAACATTCCCAGTGAGTTATGAAAACATTATTTGCATGTTCCTTGAATGTTCAAAACATCCAGTTTATATATTATTTTTAATTTTAAAAATGTATTTTAAGGGAGCGTTCCATTGTATCATTTTGCAAACATTGTGGAAATGTTACATTTGAATGTTCTCTGAACGCTCTGAAACAAGCGATAATATTTAAGAATGTTGGACAAACATCCAACTAGCATTTCAGAAAAACATTCCATGAATAATGTATAAATAATGTTTTTATGCCAACGTTTTGAGAACATTATTAAACACCAGATAACTTTGAAGGAGTGTTCTATTAATGTTACTGTACGAACGTATATACTGTATATAAATATATATATATTTCCCCATCTTGTTACATGTGTTCCGGGCCAAAAATGACACGCCTGCAAAAAATTATTTGTAAGTCTTTCATTATGTGATATTATTACTAAATCTTAGATACAATATTTTTGTCAACTTGTTTTCTTTTATTCAGCACAGGTTTTGTATTTATTTTTGGAACTGTTTGATCGTAGGCCTCACTGACCTGAGCTCACGCACCTCAGTTTTTAAGTGAACAAAGCATTATTTGTGGATCGTTTTGATAATAATCACTCAAAAACTGAGTTCAATGAGGCCTACCGTTGGTCAACCAGTTCCAAAAAGAAATACAAAACCTGTGCTAAATGAAAGAAAACAAGTTGATAAAAACACTGAATCCAATATTTTGTGATAATATAGCATCACAAGCAAATTGAGATCTTTAATCTTAGAAATGTCTCAAATTGTGCTCAGATGCTATCCACATTCATTCTATTACTGTCTGTCAACTAATGTCTATTTATTTCCCAAAACAGCAATAATGAATTGATTTAATTCCAACAATAATGAAGTTTACTGTTGGGTTCTTATAAGAGATGATGTACAGTCACACTAAAGACATTTTAATGGAAAGGTTTATTGAAACTTTAAAAAAAAAAAAAAAAAAAAAATGTAAAAAAAAAGTGTGCATATGTATTTTGTTGAGTCTCATATTTGATACATCAGGCTTTTATGGCGCATATAGTCTGATACAGTGAGAATATAGAGGAAAAACAGCTCAATTTTATTCAGAGATTCAAACTGAGCAAAAATATGAATTTGCTGCAGATGCTGATATTTCTATGATGAAATTCTGCTGCTTGTGATGTAAATCAGTGAGATCTTTATAACAGTACAGCAGATACTGACATAAAATGCTATAAATATCAGTCGTCGCTCTATATCTCCAGTAATAAGATGAGATTGAAATGATCCAAACATATAATGCAGTGATTGAGAGATGAACATGAAATCAAATATGAGATTAAAACACGTTTCATCATCCTTATCCTAATTAAACTGCTGTTTTATAAAGCAATAAACTTTGATTTTTACTCAAACTCAGAAAGTAAAAATCAAAGTTTATATATACAAAGTTATTATAATAACTGAACGGACAGGACATTGTTGGGTTTATTTCATCGATTCCAGACAACTAAAGCAACCTCCAAAATAACAAAAATCAATTATAATTGAAATTTTTTTTTTTTATTAATTAAAATGATACTTAATTCTTTTAAGGTAAGTGGTGGCAAACAATTTATTTTAGCTACATTTAATTTAAAAAATATGTTAGTCAACTAAATTTGTTTATTTAAATGTAGCTAAAATAAATTGATTGCAACCACTTACCTTAAAAAAAATG
>NW_015551037.1:106783-112357 GCF_001515605.1 Sinocyclocheilus anshuiensis
GTTGTTTTGACCCAGCGGTTGGGTTGTTTTGAACCAGCGGTTGAGTTGTTTTGTCCCTTTTTAACCCAGCGCTGGGTTATATTTAACCCAGCATTTTTTAGAATGTACGGAAGAAGAACTGCAGCATGAACCCTTTCTGGACCACTGAAGAATTTGATGTGCAAACATGTCAAAGATCTGCTTCAGGAGTAAACCAGAGCAGCCAAATCAACGGCTGACTCACTAATTCATTACCAAACAATACTAAATCCACTCTCTCTTATTGGTTTGTAATAACTCCTTAATGACTACTATAACGATATTAGCGTCCACACCAATTCACGATAATGTTCTGCTTATTATAAGCTTCCCAGGTGACAAATTTAGGTTATAAAAACGTTGTTTCGAAATGTTTCTGAAATGTCCAGTTTTCTTGATGTGATTATAACCTTTTTACAAGTTTAGAAAAAAATTCCTTGCAACATTTCACTGCAAAAAAAAAATGCTTTTCTTACTTTGAGTTTTTGTCTTGTTTCTAGTCCAAATATCTAAAAATTCTTATATCTAGACAAGTAAAAATGATTGTCTTGTTTTCAGAAAAAATAAGTCAAAATTAAGTGAGTTTTTCCTTAAAACAAGCAAAATAATCTGCTAATGAGGTAAACAAAATAATCTTGTTTTCGGTTTGAAATAAGATAATTTTTGCTTGTTTTAAGGAAAAACTCACTTAATTTTGACTTATTTTTTCTGAAAACAAGACAATAATTTTTACTTGTCTAGATATAGGAACTTTTAGATATTTGGACTAGAAACAAGACAAAAACTCAAAGTAAGAAAAGCATTTTTTGCAGTGACTATTTTGACCCAATATATAACAATATGCTCACACATGGTATAACAACCACCCCAAAAAAAATTTAATTTTCTCCTGGTTTCTCCCAAGGTTTTTTCTCCATTCTGTCACCGATGGAGTTTTGGTTCCTTGCCGCTGTCGCCTCTGGCTTGCTTAGTTGGGGACACTTCATTTCCAGCGATACCGTTGACTTGATTGCAAAGATACTATTTAAACTGAGCTGGATGTTGACATCACTGAATTCAATGATGAACTGTCTTTAACTGAAAAATTTGTGTTTACTATTGTCATTTTGCATTATTGACACTATTTTCCTAATTAATGCTGTTCAGTTGCTTTGACACAATCTGTATTGTTAAAAGCGCTATATAAATAAAGGTGACTTGACTTGACTTAATTAATTAATTAAAAAATTTTTTAAATAATTGTAATTATTTTTATAAACATTCTTACAAATAATTTTAAATGATTTTTTCCCCAGTTTCTTACACATGTGGTGTTCTGGGTCAAAAATAATGGGCCTTTTAAAAATTGCTTGCAAATCTCTCGTTATGCGATATTATCACCAAATCTTGGATTTAGTCTTTTTGTAAAAATGGAAATGCTAATTTATGTTATCATACTGGACTAAAACTTTGTGACTTTGCTCACACATGGTATAAAAATTCCCAAAAAATTAAAAGTTTTTAAAAACATTTTTAAATATTTTTTTTATTTCTGAATATATAACAATATTTGAATGTTTATATTTAATATTCTAAGAACGTTAAAATGTCCAGTTATCTTGTTGTGATTAGAACGTTATTTAAAGGTTACTAAAACGTTACTTACAACATTCTACCAACTTTTTTACCCAAAATATAATGTTATTTGAATGTTTAATTTGTAATATTCCAAGAACATGAGATGTCCATATTTGTTCTTGTGATTAGAATGTTATTTAAACGTTACAAAAACTTGTCCTACAATATTCTACTAACTGTCCTTTGACCCCATATTTAACATTATTTAAACATTTATTTTTTAGAATCTAAGACCATTAAAAGGGTCCAGTTTTCTTGTCATGATTAGAACATTATTTAAAGGTTACAAAAATGCTTCTTAGAACGTTCATCAGGTACAAACATCATCATAAGGACATCGCGAGAATGTTGATCTCAGAATGTTTTCGCTCAACATTATGAGAACTTGTATCAAATATTAATAAAGTTTTCAGAACATTCTGTAAACATTACTTTAAGAACATTTTGTTCTAACACACGTAACTTTTAAAAAATGTTGGTGAAAGTTGTGAGAGCGTTCCCGGTTAGCCGGGAACATTTAAAAAAATGTCAGTGGAACGTCCAACTAAACAGTTCCATAAACAGTGTATAAATAACTAGATTGAAAAGTTTGTGGACAAACTTTAAGTTGGCTTGAAAAAGCCTAGCTAGAAAGTTTGAAAAAGTTTTAAAAGCTTGCAGTCTGAAAGTTTTCAGTTTGAAGTAGTTTGAAAGTTAAAATAGTTTTAAAGATTAAAGTTTGAATGTTTTCAAGGCAATACAGTCTATCAGAAAAACAGATCGGTATAAAACATATTGCTCATATTGCTAGGGTGGTTGCTAGGCTGTTTCTAGCATGACTAGCATGTTGCTAACATGTTTTTAGCATGATTAGCATGTTACTAGCCTGTTGCTAACATGATTGGCATGTTTCTAACATGATTAGTATGTTGCTAGCACAATTAGCATGTTACTAGCATGTTTCTAACATGGTTAACATTTTACTAACATGTTTTTAGCATGATTAGCATGTTACTAGCATGTTGTTAGCATAATTAGCAAGTTACTAACATGTTGCTTGCATGATTCTTGCATGATTAGCATTATGTTAACATTTTGTTAGCATGATTAACAAGTTACTAGTATGTTTCTAACATGATTAGCATGTTGATAGCATGATTAGCATGTTACTAACATGGTGTTAGCTTTTTGTTAGCTTGATTAGGAATTTACTAGCATGTTTCTAGCATGATTAGCGTATTACTAGCATGTTGTTAGCATAATTAGCAAGTTACTAACATGTTGCTAGCATGATTCTAGCATGATTTGCATGTTACTAGCATGGTGTTAACATTTTGTTAGCATTATTATCAAGTTATTAACGTTTCTAACATGATTATCATGTTACTAGCATGTTGTTAGCATAATTAGCAAGTTACTAACATGTTACTAGCATGGTGTTAGCATTTTGTTAACATGATTAGCAAGTTACTATAATTTTTTTCTAACATGATTAGCATGTTACTAGCACGTTGTTAGCATGATTAGCATGTTACTAGCATGGTGTTAGCATTTTGTTAACATGATTAGCAAGTTACTTGCATGTTGTTAGCATAATTAGCAAGTTACTAACATGTTGCTAGCATGATTCTAGCATGATTTGCATGTTACTAGCATGGTGTTAACATTTTGTTAGCATTATTATCAAGTTATTAACGTTTCTAACATGATTATCATGTTACTAGCATGTTGTTAGCATAATTAGCAAGTTACTAACATGTTGCTTGCATGATTCTAGCATGATTTGCATGTTACTAGGATGGTGTTAGCATTTTGTTAGCATTATTATCAAGTTATTAACGTTTCTAACATGATTATCATGTTACTAGCATGTTGTTAGCATAATTAGCAAGTTACTAACATGTTGCTTGCATGATTCTAGTATGATTAGCATGGTGTTAACATTTTGTTAGCATGATTAACAAGTTACTAGCATGTTTCTAACATGATTAGCATGTTACTAGAATGTTGTTAGTATGATTAGCAAGTTACTAGCATGGTGTTAGCATTTTGTTAGCATGATTAGGAAGTTACTAGCAGGTTTCTAGCATTATTTGCATATTACTAGCATGTTGTTAGCATTATTAACAAGTTACTAACATGTTGCTAGCATTATTCTAGCATGATTTGCATGTTACTAGCATGATGTTAGCATCTTGTTAGCATTATTAGCAAGTTACTAGCATGTTTCTAGCATGATTAGCATGTTGTTAGCATAATTAGCAAGTTACTAACGTTGCTTGCATGATTCTAGCATGATTTGCATGTTACTAGCCTGGTGTTAACATTTTTTTTGCATTATTAGCATGTTACTAGCATGTTGTTAGCGTGATTGGCATGTTACTAGCATGGTGTTAGAATATTGTTAGCATGATTAGCAAATTACTAGCATGTTTTAGCATGATTAACATGTTGCTAACATGGTGGTAGTATGATTAGCAAGTTACTAGCATGTTTCTAACATGATTAGCATGTAACTAGCATGTTGTTAGCATGATTGGCATGTTACTAGCATGGTGTTAGCATGATTGGCATGTTACTAGCATGGTGTTAGCATTTTGTTAGCATGATTAGCAAGTTACTAGCATGTTGTTAACATGATCAACATTATTAGCCAACTTAATAACATTTGAGAATGTTATTAAAGACCAGAACAAACGTTCTATTAACGTTACTGGAGGAATGTTAGTTCGTAACTTTGAGAAAACCTTGCTAGAACGTTCCCCGGTAGCTGGGTTACTTGTTCTGTTTATTATAAGTTTATTATATCAGCTCAGCTGGGGGAAAAAAAATAATTCCGAAAGCGATTCTAACAATATCGTTCCTCTAACTGTTATAATAATTCAGGGTAGCGCTATGTTTAATTTGAAAGTGAGGCTGTGAGGGACTGAAGTTCAGAAGCTCAATAAAACCGTTTTAAAAGCGACATAATCTAGGACATTTTATACAGTAAAGCCAATTCAATATGGCGTCTAACCGGACTAAAATCTATTCTCATAGAATTAGAGCGATTATTGAAGCTTTATTCATGTACCCAGATAGCACACATACATCTGCAAGATGTCTGTTAAAGATCTTGAAAGCATCTGCTGTGTGTAAACATCTGATAGACGTCTTTAAGATATCAGTTTTACATGCATTCTAAATCATAAACATCCTATAGACGTATTGCAGATGAGCAAACACTCAAAAAAATACGTCTTGCAGATGTAAATGCAGACATCAAATACATGTCTCCGTGATGTATGTGTGCTATCAGAGGAATCCTACTGCCAAAAATAATATTTTCCATTAACAACTCACAAAAATGTAAATATAAGTTATAGATGTTTGCTAATGATCAATTTTAAGGGCATGAAATTTACGATCGATCACATGGCATTTACGGCTCCAGTGATTGGCTCCAAAAACACCGAAGTACACTACTGCAGAAATAGTATGGCACTGCTATTCTGAATATATTTTTAAAGGGGTCATATAATGCTACAGGCACTTGTACAAGTTGTTTGAACTGAAATGTGTGTTGGCAGTGTGTGTACACAACCCCCCTATAATGATAAAAATCCACCCAGTGATTTTTTTTTAAATCTCCTTAAATGTTTACCCCTTTCTCAAATCGAGCCGAGCTCAGATGCCTGTCTGTGTGACGTCACACAGACAGGCCCCTCCCACGATAGTTTGATTGACAGTAGCGTTTCAGCACAGACTGGAGTGGTGTCTTACCTTAGACACGCCCTGAGTGAGCTGTCATCAGTCCGCCATTGTTTCACCGCCGGAGCAGATGTAGACAAGAATGACTCCTAAGCGATTGAGGTGTTCTGCTGCTGGATGTAATAATGAACATAGCAGTCGTCATTTACTCCTGACATCTGAGCCGCTGAAGACGCAGTGGATTATGTTTGTTTCTGAAGGGAATGCGCC
>NW_015551037.1:112634-119229 GCF_001515605.1 Sinocyclocheilus anshuiensis
GCGGGGTCAACATTGCTCATTAACATTTAAAGGAAAATGCTACAAAAACGGCTTGATCTGAAAAGAGCTGTTTTTGACAGGGTAAAAAAGCTGTTTTTTACACTACCATTGAGAAATTTTAACCAAACTTGTTAAATGTTACAGACTTTTCATTAAGACCCTAAAGAATCATATCAACTTGTGGAAAATGGGCATCATATGACCCCTTTAACACAAGCTACTTACCCAGCAGGTGTGCAGGTGCGTTAGTCTGGTCAACAACGAAGAACTGCTTGTCACAATCTTTCCTGTACTAGAGACAGAAGTCATTTAACTAGCAAAAGAGCTGTGAACTCCTCCCACTGGAGGTCAAACATTAACATACACACACACACACACACAGTACAGTACATGAGAACCATGGGAGTCCGGACATCTGTAGAGTTCATCACATTCTGCTTTATGACAATGTTTTGGTGTGTTTTTGTTGGTGCCGTTTAAGGTTATGGCTAATATGATCATGGAATATTTTATTTTATTGCAAATGCAGGGCTCCAGACAAAAAATAAAAAATAAATAAATGAAGGAGACATAAGAAACAAAAATAGGCGGCGAATTATTTTTTTAAGTGCCACAGAATAAACATGTTTTATTTTTTTTAACACTTTAGTCACACTGTCGTGTGTTTAGGTCTCATCTTGTCTTGTCTCATCTTCTACTAAGGTTCACTTAAAGTGGGAACTAAACGTCTTTAACAACTTGTTATGCCGATAATACTCAACTATATATCTCAACAAGACCAGATGAAACTTCTAAATTATCTAAGCTAACAGAGTGTGTTAAAAATGTAAAAGATTGGATGACCAATAATTTTCTCCTATTAAATTCGGATAAGACAGAGATATTACTTATTGGACCAAAAGACAGTACACCGAATCTCGTGGATTACAATTTGCAACTAGACGGATGTACGGTTACTTCCTCTACAGTCAAAAATCTGGGTGTTATATTAGATAGCAACTTGTCTTTTGAAAATCATATTTCCCATGTTACAAAGACAGCATTCTTCCATCTTAGAAACATTGCCAAGTTACGAAACATGATACCTGTTTCTGATGCAGAAAAGCTAGTTCATGCATTCATGACCTCTAGACTGGACTACTGTAATGCACTGCTAGCTGGTTGTCCAAAGCGCTATATAAATAAAGGTGACTTGACTTGACTTGACAACTTGAGAACTATATGAATATATATATATATACAAAAGCTGTCACTGGGGTGGTACACCTTTTAGATACTAATATGTACCTTTAAGACACCAATATGGAGTCTTTAGGTATAAAGGTGTGCCTTTTGAAAAAGTACCGCCCCAGGGACAGCTTTTGTACCTTTTTTTTCTGAGAGTGCAGAATCTGTGCCAATATTACGGTCCATAACTATATCAGCATCACTTGGCCATTGAGTGTAGTTTGGGCTCCTCCTCAATGCATCTTATAAATGTTATCATGTGTCATACACACATCCAGTCTGCTTCTCTTCATTAGTAACATGCAGTTATAAAGGAGGTGTTGAATTTTATCTTAGTAAAAATATGAATAAGCGCATATACACTACCGGTCAAAAGTTTGGGATCATAATGATTTTTTATGTTTTTTAAAGGAGTTTCTTATGCTCAAAAGTATGATCAAAAATACAGGAAAAAATTTTATATTGTAAAATAATATTTTTCTATTTTAATATACATTAAAATCTAATGTATTTCTGTGATGTGCATCTGTATTTTCAGCATCATTACTCCAGTCTTCAGTGTCACATGATCTTCAGAAATCATAATAATATGCTGATTTATTATCAGAGCTTGAAACTGTTGCTGCTTCATATTTTTTTGGAAACTGTGATACTTTTTTCAGGATTCTTTGATGAATAAAATGTTAAAAAGAACAGCATTTATTTAAAATAGAAATCTTTTCTAACAATATACACTACTGTTCAAAAGTTTGGGGTCGGTACATTTTTATTCTTTCTTTTTTTGAAAGAAATTAAAACTTTTATTTAGCGAGGATGTGTTAAATTGATAAGAAGTGATAGCAAAGATTTATATTTTTAGAAAAGATTTATATTTTAACTTTTTATTCATCAAAGAATCCTGAAAAAAGTATCAGTTTACAAACAAATATTTGGCAGCACAACTGTTGATAATTCTAATAATAAATCAGCATATTAGAATGATTTTTGAAGATCATGTGACACTTTATACTGGAGTAATGATGATGGAAATTCAGCTTTGCATCACAGAAATAAATTATATTTTAAAGGATATTAAAATAGAAACCATTATTTTATATTGTAATAACATTTTGCAAGATTACAGTTTTTTTCTGTATTTTTAATCAAATAAATGCAGCCTTGATGAGCAGAAGAGACTTCTTTAAAAACATTACAAGTCTTACTGATCCCAAACTTTTGAACAGCAGTGTATATAGTGCATATATTTAGCAAAATGCTCTTCTTTATAGTTATTTTCTTCTAGCTGACTGATGGACGCTGAATGGTTATTCGGAGGTATAGAGGGAGACCGGGGATGGTTGTAACACGGGTCAGATGTAACACTTCCAGTCTCTCAAATAAGAAACAAGTTACAAATCACCTGCTTCACTTCACACATTCTCAGTTTAGCCCTTATTCCAAATGTGAGGAAGCAGAGGCCTGTGGCACACAGCAGATTTTAGAGGAGAAAAACTCATTTTGGGGTAAGAAAGTAACTTTTTATACTTCCCTTTATAGTCCCTGCTTTGTAGTTAAACTCATCAAAGTTACATTACGTTTATTGTGTGTTTGTGTAGGTATTTTTCATGAAGATGTTAGTGCTAATGTTTTGGCTGTTAGCTGTAAGGTGAGCTAGTTCATGGCTGCAAGACTCTGGGATAGTTCTGATGAAACATGTTATAACCGACCTCAAGCAAATATTTCGTTTTATTTATATGTTTGAATGTCAGTATGACTAGGTGTTGGAAGAGAAACACAAACTGAGGTATCTCTCAATGTTCAGTTTTATTATGGCCAAATACTGACTGACATTAACAAACATGCTAAACACAACCACACACACACACTCTCTCTCTGACACACACACGCACAGAGAGACAGTCACACACACACACACACACACACACACACTCTCTCACACACACACACACACAGAGAGAGACAGACACAGACAGACACACACACACAGAGACAATACAGACAGACACACACACACAGAGAGACACACACAGAGAGACACACACAGAGAGACACACAGACACAGACACACACAGAGACACACACAGAGACACACACAGAGACACACACAGACACAGACACACACAGACACAGAGACACACAGACACACACAGACACACAGACACACACAGACACAGAGACACACACAGACACAGAGACACAGAGAGAGACACACACACACACACAGACACACACACACACACACACACACACACACTCTCTCTCACACACACACGCACAGAGAGAGACAGTCACACACACACACACACACACTCTCTCTCTCAGACATACTGACACACACTCACACTCACACACGTTGCTCATTGCTATTTTTAGTTCTAACTCATGTTAATTAGCAGGACCTTTTTGTAACGTGCAATCAAAAAATGCAATCATGAAAACATGAAAAGAGAGTTTGAATGAACTAAATAATAACTGCTGTAATAGTGATTCATGCAGTTCATTGTCATACAGCAGAATGTGTCTCATTTTGGTGATCTGTACATTGATTTTCAGGTTTTCAAAGCAACATGAATCAAATAATGGAGATTCAAAACAGTCTAATAATCTGAACCCAAAATACAAGTCTACTGAGGCCAAAAAAACTAAACTAAAGAAAGCTTTTAGTGCTGCTTGCCAATGAAAAACCTTCGATTTCATCACACCATCTAGTGGAAGGTTGACTATTTTTAAATAATATATATTTTTTGAATTATATTTGAATATTTTCTTAATAAAATGAAATTAATAAACATTTTAATCATGTAGCAGCATTTTCATAAAACGCAAAAGATACTGATATTATTTAGTGTCATACACCCTTTATTCATTCTATAACACAGCCTCTCATAGCTCAAGTCATTATTTAATAGAAATGATCTTTCAGATCTCAAAGACTACAACTTTCAGATGCCCTCAATTTCTGAGAATTAACAGATTTTCTTAATTATGGATTCAAAAAACACCCAAGATTACGTTGAGAAAATAGTTTATTAATGTGTAAAAAGCAATATATAACATTAATACCACAGCCACCAATTCATAATCAGAGCTGTTCTTTAACAAATGGCATTATTTTACAACAAATGAGTGCAGCTTGACTTCATAAGTTGTTCCTCACGTTAGCGATGAGCTCGGACAAAAGCAGCTCTGAAGACTTTTCCTCTGGATTCAGAAGCACGTGGAAAAACTGCTTCCATAAAGGCTCGACGGGAATGCTGAAACAAACAAGAGCAGCTCGTCTCACGTCCTTCTGATCGAATATTTCACCTGCATGCATGTGTTAAACTCACAAAAAACATCACATTTCATGCCCAAAAAAATCACATTATTAATATTACATAACTGTGACATATAATTTGCATGAGCTAAAGGCAGCAACAAACATTATAAAAGGTGTGCACTTTTTTTTTTTAATTACAATGATAAATTTAGGGTAAATGTGCTTTATTTGAATTAAAATATATACATAATTCTCTGTATGCTTTCTCCTGATTTTGGGGTAAAATATGGCATGAATTCATGTTTTTCTGTACAATGATGACAGATGACGTTCTTACCTGTGCTGAGATCCAGATCCTTCATCCAAACTCCAGGCCGAGTTTTCCTGCGTCACTTTCATCGGCCGATTAAACAGCAGCATGTGAACGATTTCTGCAACGCCGATCAGATCGACCTGTCGCAAGAGAGCAGAAACAACCGCAGAAATGGAAAGCAAAGATTACTGCTTTTTACACATTTTAAGCATTTGATTATTCTCCTGCTCTAAAGATGATTTACTACTGCGTTTTAAAGTCACTAAGAAACATGAAACTTTTTTTAATGTGATATTTTACAGTGAAACAGAATATTCAGCATTAAATAATGCTGAACCCTCAGCTGACCGAATATAAAAATAAATTTAAAATGTAATGAAAATAACTAAAAACAAAAGCAAAACAAAAAAATTTATTAATAAAAAATTAAATGCAATATATAAAATACAAATATAAATATAATTTAAAAATATAAATGCGTAAAAGTGTATATAAATAAGTGAAAAAATTAACAGATAAATATATAAATAATATATAAAAATAATTTATACAAATTTTAATGAATGCAAAATTTATATAAATATTTAAGTAAAATAAAAATAAAAAAATCTAAATAAAATATATATACATAAAATAGTCAAATAAATACTTTTTTTTTAATCAGGGGTGTTTCCTCCAAGGAGGCCTGGGAGGCAGCGCCTCCTCAAAATATTGGATGAGAAAAAAATTAGTAGCACAAAAATAAAACAATGCCAAATTACAAAATATAACATTAAAAAGTGTATAAATCACTGGTTTTTCTAAAGAATCATTGTCCAACAGCGACACCCGCAGGTAAAGTTACAGCAGGAGTCCGCGTCTCTCTCGCCTCCCCTGAGCCCACTGAGTTTTAACAGACCGACTAAAGCGGTAATTGGGGGGTAACTGAGAATGAATGGGGGAAAATCACGTAAGAGGAGACAATGCCTCCATCACGATATGACCGGATATGACTGGTTATGATCGGCTGTGATTGGTTCATGCGATAAATCCCGCCAATGAACAATATAATGTCATTAATGGGAAGACTAATTTAAAAAAGTAAACAACTCACACGCTTAGATGTAATCACGGTTACGTCAAAATAAGACTTGAAACGCCCTGAAAACATGATCTGTGGGAGTTTTTAGTGAGTAATCAGCTTTAAAGTAAATCTGTGTCTGTGACCAATATTCACCGAGCTTTGATGACTGATGATCTGAGAAATTCAAAAATAGATAAACGTTAACTATTAAAAAGAATAGCTGAACATAAGTTCACTAATAAAATATATTGTTTAAATTGTTGCTGTCTTGAGTTATTATTTTGGAATAAATGTATAATTCTTAAAAACACTAACTTGATGAGATTCATACTTGGCTTTAATAAACAGAATATTGATTACATGGTAAATGTAAAAAAAATAAAGTAAGAATTGTTTTCTTTTTTTTTTTCCAATAGTGTAAGTAATGTTTATTTAACCAAGAAAATGTGACTGGGACATGTGACTGGATTTACACTTGAATAAAAAATAAATAAATTTAATAAATAAATTAAATAAATAAATAATAAATAATAAAGTAATATATTTAGCATATACTGTACATATATTTAGGCCTGAAAAATAGTTTTCAGCATGTTTTGAGTAAACAAAGCATTTGTGGATTTTAAACATTACTGAAACAAACGGTTTTGGAGTTTTTAGATTTTTCCTATTCAGTTATACAGGAGCTCCATGTATGTTTATTAGTTAGATTTTGGTTTGTTACTGAGTTTTA
>NW_015551037.1:120567-121771 GCF_001515605.1 Sinocyclocheilus anshuiensis
TATATATATATATGAATTAAAAAATGATGAATGTACCTGATAAGGTGAGGCAGAAGGCGACAGGAGACCCTGCTGTATGTATTTCTGTGCAGAAGGAAGAGCTTGTGCTGTTGTGACGTCAGTCTGGAGCTGCAGATCCACTGAGTTTGAGAAATCTAGTGCTGTGATGCCGCTGCGGACACAAATACAGCAACACCACGTTAGAAACAAGCATCGATACAAATGCCATCCATCAAATGCTAGCGTGTGCATGTGTTAGATTCACGAACCTGTGGTAAAAGTACAGCGACTCTGGCTTCAGGCCTCCGTGAACCACTCGACAGGAATGAAACTCTTTCACCAGCTCCAGCAACAGAGCGACTAGCAGAGAAACATCCTCTCTAGCAACGGGCTCGGCGAGAAGATCCTAAAGGTGGAGCGATGAAGACAGACAGGTTTGACGGAGGACGTATGAACGCGGAGGATGAGACGGGAACGGAGCGAGCCGAACCTGAAGGGTGTCTCCGTGAGGAATCCTCCAGAGAGTCATGCAGCCATTCTCAAACACATTACAGCAGATCTGGACGTCTCGCTCCGGCTCGTCATGTGACCGTCGAGCTCGGAGCTGTGAGATGATGAAGAAATCCCACGGCACTGCAGACCAATCCACCTGTTGCAGGAAAACATGAGAGGAAACGCATAAAAGAACAAACAGGAAATCACAAACTAAACTAAAACGGGGGGAAAAAAAGCAAACAAAAATTTGAAATCTTGCCTAGAAGACAACTAACTGAAATAAAGGTTATCTAACAGAATATATCAATATCTATCTATATAATCAAAATGATAAAGTCATATAATTAAAACAACTGACAAAACACAATTACTAAAACCAAACCATCTCTTCTGCTCAGCAAGCCTGCATTTATTTGATCAGAAATACAGCAGCAGTAAAATTGTGAAATATTTTTACTATTTATAATAACTGTTTTCTATGTGAATATCTGTTAAACTGTAATATATTTCTGTGATGCGCAGCTGTATTTTCAGCATCATTACTCCAGTCTTCAGTGTCACATGATCTTCAGAAATCATTCTAATATGCTGATTATCAATATTCAAAACAGTTGAGTATATTTCTTTCAGGATTCTTTGATGAATAGAAAGATCAGCATTTATCTGAAATAAAAAGCTTTTGTAACATTATACACTATACCATTCAAAA
>NW_015551037.1:122014-122409 GCF_001515605.1 Sinocyclocheilus anshuiensis
TGCATCTGAACTCTTCATATATATATATATATATATATATATATATATATATATATATATATATATATAAAAGAGAGAGAATAAATCTCTCTATTTTCAGCATACATATTTGCTTACACTACCATTTATTTATTACACTACCAGCCAAACATTTGAAAACACTGCAACTGTCGAGCACTACCTAGGGCCCTAAAACACGTGTGTCACCTTCAGAAAGACAGCAGCGGCTCCAGATGAGTACAGAGTGAAGTACACATTAAAAATCTTACTGTTCAAAAACTATTGACTGGTAGTGTACATTCAAAAAATCATTCAAAATATTATTAAGTACTGTAAAAGTGTATAAATAAAACTAAAATAACACTGGTAGACAAATACTAATCAAATAAGCGTAT
>NW_015551037.1:122439-123014 GCF_001515605.1 Sinocyclocheilus anshuiensis
GTCGAGCACTACCTAGGGCCCTAAAACACGTGTGTCACCTTCAGAAAGACAGCAGCGGCTCCAGATGAGTACAGAGTGAAGTCCTTCAGCGTCTCCAACTTACCGCGGTAAACCAGCATCTCTCCATCTGGAAATGTGTGGAATAAACTATTAAACATTACTCAGATGACGAGTGACTGTAAAAACACGACTGTGTCGGTGAAGGAGGAGTTTTCTGGATACCGAGACGCAGGTCATCGACCCCGCTGGCGTCCGGCACACAGCCGGTTTTCTGCTGGAAGTTGGAGAATGACGTCACGTCTGCCTGATGATACAACTTGGATCTGACATCCAGACCACAGACGTCCTCCGATTCAATGACTGCTGACACACACACACACACACACAAACACACACACAGAGAGACACACACACACACACACACACACACACACACACACACAGACACACACACACACACACACACACACACAGACAGACACACACAGACACACACACACACAGACAGACAGAGAGACACAGACACACACACACACACACACACACACACACACACACACACACACACAGAGACA
>NW_015551037.1:124042-133046 GCF_001515605.1 Sinocyclocheilus anshuiensis
CAGACGCACACACACACACACACAGAGAGACACACACACACACACACACACACACAGAGAGAGACAGACACACACACACACACACACACACACACACACACACAGAGAGAGAGACACACACACACACAGAAAGACACACACACAGAGACAAAGACAGACACACACACACACACACACACACACACAGAGACAGAGACACACACATGTTAAAAAGATTCCACATCAGAACATAACTGGGAAAAATGGACAGGTAATGTAATATTAATATAATAATGTAAAACTATTAAATAATTTACAAAAGCTCTTAATGTTGAGAATAATCATTGTGTACATTAAAAAGAAACCTAAAATTACACATTTTTAAAAAATTTTTTGTAAAACTATAACTTTAAAGCAAGACATTACACGTGAAAAAAAATTACTCATAGATATCACCACATTTCCACAGCTGATTAATTACAATAAGAATTGCAAGCATTTTTTGCATTAACAAGTTTTCTGAAATGTTTTAATATGCAAACGAGGCATATCTAATTAAATATGCACTAATTTTACTACATTTCCAGAAATCTGAACACTGGATAAAGCCAAGCTCTAAAGAGTAGAAGTAAATTAAATTATAAGAGTAATAAATGCATAAATATATCCAAATAAAGCACAAATACAGAAGAGTAAAAAATATATGTAGCATAAATATTGAGCAAATAAATATTTACAAAAGTAAATAGTAAATATCAGTGCTGTTATCATGAACTGAAAATAAAACAAACTATACTCAGTAATTGAAATACAAATATAACATTTATATAATAAAAATGTTAACAAATATAAATATTATATGAAAAAAATGCAAGTGTAAATAAAAATGAGAAATGTTGCCTTGGCAACTAACTGAAGTAAAAAAAAAAAATAACTAAAACTAAAACAGAAATAAAAATAAATTAATAAATAAAATATAAAGAAATAAAAATAAATATAAATTTTATCCAAATAAATATGCACTAATTTGCAAATAATTCCAGAAGACAAATCTGAACACTGGATAAAGCCAGATTAAAAATGCTGGTTTGATTTTATCGTCATATTAGAGTTAAAGGTTTTTCCAGAGGGGATTTTGGATTTCTCTTTTAATCACTTCATAAATCAGAAAATAATGTCAACAGACAGAAAAAAAACATTTTCAGCTGTTTTTAGGAATAAAATGTTGTATAAAGCAGTGTGAATGATATATAAACAAACCCCTCGGTAAAGTTTTGCTGTACGTACGTGCTGCTGAAGTGGAGACAAAAAAAAATAAAATAGATGCAAAATAGATCAAGTGTAATAAAATAAACACCTAAAAGTCTATTTTGCATGCTTTCCTTCCACTAGTCTGAAGACATGTTATAAAAACCCCAAAACTGGCCAGTGCATGAAAAAACAATGCACCAGATCCTTAACGAATCAAATGTCTAAGGCTAGCGCCATCTAGTGGCCAAAAACACTTCAAGACACGAGCGGGAGAAAGCCAGCCAGCAGATGTGATTTGACTGAAAGAGACTGTATGAACTGAAGAGCTGCGAGTGAATGAACTGTAAACCGTGAGCTTTATTTCCCACCTTCCTCCAGCAGCGTCTCCGGTCTCTCCACGGCTCGGCTGATCTCAGGCTCATTAAAGCGCTTCATGGGATCCTGGGAAAAGGTGGCGAAGGAAGTGCCGCCACACTCCTGACTGATCTCTAGGATAGGACTATGAACATAAAACACAGACAAACAAAAAGATTTAGATCAAGACTCGTCATAATTGGCGCTTTTAAAGATACTGTAACAATAAATCGAATGTTCCTGTAGTTTAAACACGAGCAACACCAAGGTTAAAGATTCAGTGCATGTAAAAATTTGTATCTTCAATGCAATTCAAGTCGTTTTGGTTAAATCCATAAATGTAAAAAATGCAAATGCAATACAATAAATGTATTTATTTTCTAAAGAAACGTGACTGGTCATTGTGTTATTGGGAATGGCATTTAATTTCTTAACTTCATCCACTTCTGAAATTACTGTGATATTTAAATTAATATTTTTATTAAAGGAAATATAATATGAACTCCAGTCCACCATAATCCACTTCATTCCCGATTGGTTTCTCTTAGAAATTAGTTAGATAACAGACCATAAATGCAGTTTCACACTATATTAGGGGCAAATCTCACAAAACCCGTTTCAGAACTTGTAATAATTAAAGAACATTTTGTTACTTCACCACAATAAATAAATAAAATTACAAAAATAAAAGTAAATAAAAATCTAATAAAAAAAATTATAAAAAAATGAGTCCTAATTTAAGTTTTTGCATTTAAAAAAGCAAGACGCAAGGCAGTGTAAACAAAAAAAAAATAATTAGTGGCTGTGAAAGACGCGCAACAATCAATGTCATCTGTCTAGTAGTGCATATCTACATACAAAAACAATGGAAAAGCAAGACATTTTTTCATGCAAATATGAACATTTTCAGACTGATTAAAGTGTGAAATGTGTAAAGAGTAACAGTGGATAAAAGCATCTGCCAAATGCATACATGTAAATTACAGTAACATTTAAATTAAAGGAAATACAATAACTCTAGTCCACCATAATCCACTTCATTCTCTTGGGTTTCTCTAGAAAATTGGTCACATAACAGACGATAAATGCAGTTTCACACTATATTAGGGTAAATCTCACAAAACAAGTAAAGAACTTGTAAATAATAAAAAATAAAAAGATAAAAAATAAAAGTAAATAAAAACACATATAAATACTAAATGTATATAAGAAAAGAAAAAGTAAAGAAAATAAAGAAGATTATGCATTTGCATAAAAAAAGTGCAATAACATGACATTTTAATGCAAATTATGAACATTTCCAGGCAGTTTAATGACAGTAAATGAACACGAGTCAAACTGAAGTACCTGAGCTTTTTCTCCTCGGCACTTGCGTTAGAATTCGTTGCTTTACTGGATTCTGGGACCGTTCGGCTCAGATTCTCCATCAGGCCCGATTCGGATGCTTTTGGCCTCTCGACTCCAGCAAATGGAGTGGAGGCGAGCTGAGCGGCGCGGGCGAATTCACACGTGTCGTCTGGACTCCGGCACAGAGTCTTATTCCAGTGGCCGTTGATGATGGCTTCCTCAGAGCGAGAGATGGACGCGTCCTGCCAACAAACGAACACACCACGATCACTACCACTGATGAGAAAACTAGACATTAATTACAAGTACTGAATTAATTCTGATCTCACTTTGTCAGTAGAGAGCTCTGCTTTTGTCTTTGGCCCTTTCAGACTCAAGGTGGGCAGCTTCAGAGATTTACGGTTCGCCGAAGAGGATCTTAATGTGCAAAAAAGAAACAAAACACAGGCAGAGTTGATTAAACTGAAGCATGGACTGAGAGCAGCCAAGAACAGAAAGAAACAATGAAAAACAAAAAGAGAAAAGGGGAAAAAGGGGAAAAAAGAAGAAACATATGAACAAAAAAAAGAGGAAAAAGCGAAAGAAAGAAAACGAACAAAAAAAGAGAATGAAAGAACGATAGATAACAAAAGGAAGGAGGAAAGAAAGAAACAAAAGATAAGAAAAAGAATAAATGAAAGAAAGAACAAAAGGAGGAAAGAAAGGGAACAAACAAAAGAGAAAGAAAGAACGAACAAAAAGAGAACAAATGAAAGAGTGAAAGGAGGAATGAAAGAATGAACGAAAGAAAAAGAAAGGAGGAAAGAAAGAAAAATAAAGACTGAAAGAACAAAAAAGAACGAATGAAACCAAGTAAGAGAACAAAAGAAGGAAAGAGAAAAAGAATGAAAGGAGGAAAAAGAAAGAACAGAACTAAACTAACAAAAAAGAAAAGCAATCGAGTGTCTCTCCTACGTTTTATTTGTCAATGTATTCTCATCAAAAACACTGAAAGGTTTTGCTGTTTTCTGCAGTTTAGCATCGCTTCCACCTGAAACACACAATTATCACAAACATCACAATCACCACAAACAATCACAATCATCACAAACATCAAAATCACCACAAACAATAACAACATCACAATCATCACAAACAATCACAAACATCACAATCATCACAAACAATCACAAATATCACAATCATCACAAACACCACAAACAATCACAAACATCACAATCACCACAAACAATCACAAACATCATAATCACAAACATCACAATCATCACAAACACCACAAACAATCACAAACATCACAAACACCACAAACAATCACAAACATCACAATCACCACAATCACAAACATCACAATCTTTACAAACATCACAATCATCACAAACATCACAATTAGGGCTGTGCGATATTGAAGAAAAATGCGATATTCGAAACGATATTGTTTAAAGTGTGTAAAACCAATTTAAATGATATTTTAAAATATTTAAAAATGAAAATTATATAACCAATTTGTTTCACATTCTTTCTTGGAAAAATAAAGAATCACTATAACTTCTGAAAGTGACCAGCAGTGTTTTAGCATTACTTTAAAAGTAATGACACAAATCAGAAAATGAAATTTAACATCAATGTGAACATACAAACAAAAAAATTAATGACACATTTTATATAATTGTAACTTTGCTTTTCACACACTTTAAGTACTTCTTCATATACCACAGAAAAAACTAATCATGTTTGAACTTTCTCAGACTATAAGTGCAAGTGAACAGTCAGTAAAAAAAAAAAAAATAAATAAATAAAAAAAAATACACAATTTACAAGCATAGATAAAATAAACAGTAGTATTCAGGTACAGAATTTTAATAATTAAGTGTAAAATAACATTGCATAGTTTTCGCTGTATGAATTAAATTTAGATTAATCTTTGTTATAGCCGGAGGAGATGCGAAAGACGAATCAACTCGGTCTGAAACACGTCTCTCTGTGTGTGCGCGCACTTTGCAGGTGTGCGGCAGAACTGAAGAGATGCTGTGCGAGATGCGTCTTGTGCGCGCGCTTCAGGTGTGAGTCAGACAGCAAGACGAGACGGTAAAGAGTTGTTTTCTGCAACTTATTGCACTTAACTCTTTTTAACGTCAAGCAATTCTCTGCTATATGCGTCAAACTAAAACTTTTACCTTTTGCAATGTTTTGATTTAAGTAGCCTATTATTAAAATGATAATGATATTGCACGCCGTTGCGATATGCATATTGCGATATTTACATTTGCGATATTTCGATATCTCGTGCAGCCCTAATCACAATCATCACAAACAATCACAAACATCACAATCATCACAATCATCACAATCACCACAAACAATCACAATCATCACAAACACCACAAACCCAAACATCACAATCTTTACAAACAATCACAAACATCACAATCACCACAAACACCACAAACCCAAACATCACAATCTTTACAAACAATCACAAACATCAAAAACATCACAAACAATCACAATCACCACAAACAATCACAAACATCACAATCACCACAAACAATCACAAACAATCACAAACACAACAAACAATCACAAACACAAACATCACAATCACCACAAACAATCACAAACATCAATCACTACAAACAATCACAAACAAACATCACAATCTTTACAAACAATCACAAACATCACAATCATCACAATCACAAACATCACAATCATCACAAACATCACAATCACAAACACAAACATCAAAATCTTTACAATCACAATCACCACAAACAATCACAATCAATCATCAAAAACATCACAAACAATCACAATCAATCATCACAAACAATCACAATAATCACAATCAAACAATCACAAACATCACAATCATCAAACAATAACAAACTCATCACAATCACAATCACCACAAACAATCACAATCATCCCAAACAATCACAATAAATCATCCCAAACAATCACAATCATCACAATCACAAAGTCAAAATCATCACAATCAATCAAAATCACCACAATCACAAAGTCAAAATCATCACAAACGATCAAAATCCTCACAAACAATCACAATCATAACAATCACAAACATCACAATCAATCACATGCATGTGGTTTATTTCACCATAGTAAGAACTGCAAAACTATTCACTTCATGCAATATTAGTGGCTACACTCAGACGAGTTTTTATTAGTCAAATTAATGCCTAATAAATGATTATTACAGGTGTAACTGGGGAAAAAACAACAACTCACTGTGATTCATGTTGTCCTCTCGCCTCACTGAACTTTTACTGAATGACACAAGGAAAGAAAAAACATGCAAAAGGAGAAGTGAAAATGTTCAATGCAAACACCTAAATCTAATTCAAGACAAGCGCTGTCTATTGCAGAACTGACCTGCTCACCACACAACCTTCCTCCTGCTCACTGTATATGGTGAACGGAGCCGATTTCACCACAGCAGCGGCAGATTCACATGAACCTGAAGATTTCTGGAAGGAAGAACTGGCCTCCTCATGAACAATCTAGCCAAACGAATAAACGCACACTGTTAAAACAAGAACCTGATGCCAATATTTGATGATGGTTGTGTCTGGAAGTTCATTTTAAATATCCAAAACATGCTTTTAAAGGTATAGTTTACCAAAAAATAAACAATTTTACTAAATAAACTATTGCTGGAGACAATTTCTGTCTTCAGTTGCTCACCCTCATGTCTCTGAATCACAACCTCAGACATTGAGTATAACGGATGACGTACCTGCTGTTTCTCTGCTGTGCTGTTTCTTTGCTGAATGAGTCTCTTTTTCTGCTCAATCTGAAGCTGCAGGTCCTGCTTTAGTTTGTTCACGTGTGAGGCCTTTTCTGTACATTCACAAAATCATGAAAAACTAATTAAAATGGCTATATGGCCTGATCCAGGATTATTAATATTAACTAAAACTACAACCATAACAAATTGTTACTTGAAATAAAATAAATGTTAAATGAAATATATATATATTTTTAATTTTTAATAGGGCTGGGCGATATGGCCAAAATTTATATCACAATATATTTCTTAATTCCGGTCGATACAATATAATTCCGATATTGATATGAACACTATTTATCTGAAATAGAAATCTTTTGTAACATTATAAATGCCTTTATCATCACTTTTGATCAATTTTAAGCATCCTTGCTAAATAAAAGTATTAATTTCTATAATTTCTAAATAATAAAAATTATACTGACTCCAAGCTTTTGAATGGAATAGTGTATATTAGAAAAGCTTTTTATTTCAGATAAATGCTGATCTTTGGATCTTTCTATTCATCAAAGAATCCTGAAAAAAAAAATGTACTCAACGGTTTTAAATATTGATAATCAGCAAATCAGCATATGAGAATGATTTCTGAAGCATCATGAGACACTGAAGACTGGAGTAATGATGCTGAAAATGTAGCTTTGATCACAGAAATACATTACATTTTAAAATCTATTCAAATAAAAAGCAATTTTAAATAGTAAAAATATTTCAACATTTTACTGTTTTTGCTGTACTTTGGATCAAATATTTTCATTGATACTACAATACTAGTCTTTTAACATCTTAAGCAAAAATATGCAAAATAAGACCAAGACAGCATTATTTTAGTTTAGAGAGATATGAATATAGTCTTTTATTCATATTTAGAATTGTATTTTTATTTATTTATATTTATTTTTTCTTTTGATTTTAAGTTTTAGTAATTTGGTTGTGTTTTCATCATTTTGATTATTTTTTTTAAATATGTCTATATAGTTTTTATTCATTTGTTTTAATTTTAGCTCTATCAAACATACGCAGCATCTGGACGTACCGCTCAAAGCTTTGTAGTAGCGCTGCGCTCGGAGCTCTTCCAGACTGAACTCTGCATCTCCCTGATACACCTGATCTTTACAGTACATGATCTGCACGTGACCCTCCAGCTGGGACGCGAATTCCTCCGGAGCCTGGCTCCTCTGGGACGGGGCCGCAGTCTCCAGTGGGATGCCTGGAGTGCTTCGGTGGATGACAAAATGTCATGATTACAAAACATGAGGAGAACAAATTAAATAGTCACAGATAGGGATATGCCGGTATCAAATTTTCATGTTGCGATTAATTGCTAATGCTTTTGTCACGGTATACGGTATTATCACGATACTGAAATTTAGTTTTAAAAAAAAGTGCTGTCATAATACAGTATAACAGGTTTAATAACTTTTTTTCTTATAACAAAAATAACTGAACATTTAAATGCAATAAAGCAATACAGAAAAATGTATAAAGTTAAAAGTTTTACACAGATTAAAGTGAAAAAGAACTATAAAGACCAGTGTTGGGGAAAGTTACTTTTAAAAGTAATGAGTTACAATGTTGCGTTACTCCATAAAAAAAGTAACTAATTACGTTACTTAGTTACTTTTTATGGGAAGTAATGTGTTACGTTACTTTCGCGTTACTTTTTAAATCTGGACAGGGCTTGCTTGTTTGTTTTTAAAATAAAAAAGTTCTATTTTTGGCAAATATAAAAGCCTTTCACACCAAAAGTGAAATGAATAAGCCTCAGGCTGAAGGAGAAGTACATTTACGTCCGTACAGTAGAATGCAGAAGAAGAAATTTCAACACACTTCAGCAATAAAAAAGACACACAAATGTTTGTCTAGAGTAATTTGTGGTTATTAGTACGGTTGAACTGGATCATCGAAGACATTGGTTAATAGAATGGGATTAAATACATAAAGGATATTTGTGTTGTTTAACATTTAATTATTGCAGGTTTGCGTCATATTCCGAGTTGCATTATTTTCATTCATTTTGAAGAATACTGAATCTGTGTTTTTGTGAGTGAGATGAATTAATGCATATTCATATTTATTTTAGAACTACAGTAATATCTTCTGATTTCTGTCACCATGGCAACACCAGAGCTGTCAATCAATACATTGGGAAAAAAAAGTAACTTGCGTTACTTATTTGAAAAAGTAACTCAGATATTCTCTTGTAAATTAAAAAGTAATGCGTTACTTTACTAGTTACTTGAAAAAAGTAATCTGATTACGTAACTC
>NW_015551037.1:133470-133711 GCF_001515605.1 Sinocyclocheilus anshuiensis
ATTTGTAATATATAATTATTCACGGTATTTAGAAGTGCCCACGATAACAATATCGTGCATATTCATTACCGGGATATATCGCATTACCGAATACCGGCACAAGTCTAGTCACAGACCAATATATGGAATGATATTTGGCCATTAAGAGCCAATAGGCGTGTCCGTTTGGCCCATTAAAGGGATAGTTCACCCAAAAATGAAAATTACCCCATGATTTACTCACCCTCAAGCCATCCTAGCT
>NW_015551037.1:134032-136253 GCF_001515605.1 Sinocyclocheilus anshuiensis
GCGGTGTGAATAAAGGCCTCCTGAAGCGAATCGATGCGTTTGTGTAAGAAAAGTATCCATATTTAAAACTTTATAAACAGTAATCTCTAGCTTCCGCTAACTGTCATTCCGGCGGATGCCGTAGGCGTAGCGTAAGGTCCGGTGAGAATACGCTCGTCTCGCGAGAACCAAGTTTTGTTTACAGGAGCAAAAGAAGCAAAGTTTCCTTACTTTAGCAAAGGAAAACCAGTCTCCTCTTGGCTTATATAGAAATCCTCCAAAATTTTTCTTTACAAATCCTTGTTTTGTGCTTCTAATTCATGACCGGTGTTTTGTTTTGCTCTCTCCGCTGCGCTTCTGCATTCGTCACTTCTCACCGGAGCTTACGCTACGTCATCCGCCGGAATGAACGCGCGTACGACAGTTAGCGGAAGCTAGAGATTACAGTTTACAAAGTTTTAAATATGGATTTATTTCTTACAAAAACGCATCGATTCGCTTCAGGAGGCCTTTATTCACCCACGGAGCCGTATGGGACACTTTTTATGATGGATGGATGGATGCGCTTTATTGGACTTCTTTTGGACTATAACAGGGCTGTCCAAACTCGGTCCTGGAGGGCCGGTGTCCTGCAGAGTTTAGCTCCAACCCTAATTAAACACACCTGAACCAGCTAATCAAGCTCTTACTAGGTATAGAAACTTCCAGTCAGGTGTGTTGAGGACACCGGCCCTCCAGGACCGAGTTTGGACAGCCCTGGACTATAATATCCATTCACTGCCATTATAAAGCTTGGAAGAGCCAGGGTATTTTTTTTTTATATACACCTAGGATGGCTTGAGGTGAACTATCCCTTTAAGGGAAGTACTAGTTATATCCCAGCTAACCAAAATTTGTTCTAAAAACATTTTCCCATTACGTTATGAAAACGTTATTTCTGAATGTTCTCTGAAAGTTCAAAATGCCCAGTTATATAATGTTTTAAAAAATGTATTTTTGAGGTATGCAAACGTTAAAGGGATAGTTTCCCCCAAAAATGCAAATTCTGTCATCATTTACTCACCCTCAAGTTGTTCCAAACCTGTTTGATTTCTTTTTCTGTTGAACATAAAAGTAGATTGTTGGTTGGTTACAGTTGCTGGTCTCAACTGTCTTACATGGGTTGGGTGGGGTGTTTCCCCCTGGCTAGAATACCTAAATGGCACTTTAGTGTCCATGATTAAAGGGGCAGGGGCTCGAGCCCCCCATAAACTGTTTGCCCCAAAAATATCTTCTTTTATATTCAACAGAAGACTGAAAGTCAAACTGGTTTAGAATTTGAGGGTGAGTAAATAATGACAGAATATTCATTTTTTTTGGGTGAACTATCCCTTTAAGTGACTGATTTGATTGTGAATAGCAATTGTGAATAGAAATTTCCATGACTTTTCCTGTTCTGGTAAACACAATTTTAAAATCCCATGACATTTTCAGTGATCGTGGGAACCCTGTCTGCAATATCTTTTTGCAGTATTAATACAATTGGTAATTCTATTAATACACTTTTGAATGCAGTTATAATTTGATAATTGAGTACATTTAAGCACTGTTCCTCCATGAATATTAATTTTCCATTAGAATTTTTTTTTCAGGTGTCTCTCAGCTCAAGGTCCTGGGGGACTGGTCCTGTTGACCCTCCTAAATACCCATAAACCATGCAAACTTTAATGTCCCAGAACTTTACCACAAGATGGCAGCAGTCCTCTCTGCCCACACGCATGCAACTGCACCACCAACAGCTTTTCATTAATGTACCATTTTATTAAATGCACAACTTCCCAATCACTCTTTCTCTTCACTTTAATCTTATGATGCTGATTGCCTTGCCTCAAGACATACCAGCAATTGCCACTGCAGTTATTGTCATGGAACCTGAACAAGAAGTAGTCCGTAATGAAAGGCGCTGGACCATTTTACCACAGATCAGCCCCCACCAACCATTTCTCTTTCTCTCTTTCTTTCTTTTTCTTTTATTCTAAGTCTCTCTCTCCTCTCTTTTTCTCAATGGATTCTTTTAGATTAGAGCAATCTTTCAAAATGTCAGTGCACTTCTATTTCTAAATTAGTCACATAAATCAGACATTTTGCCCCCTGAAGTGTGACAAGTCTTGAGATTATCATGTGTCAGCAATTTAACATGTATATATTTAAATATACGTCACCCGTCTCATCATTCCCACTACATATTCTTTCTCATTTCCAT
>NW_015551037.1:151093-151314 GCF_001515605.1 Sinocyclocheilus anshuiensis
AATTCTGTCATCATTTACTCACCCTCAAGTTGTTCCAAACCTGTATAAGTTTCTTTCTTCTGTTAAACACAAAAGCTGATATTTTGAAGAATGTTGGTAACCAAATATCTGACGGTAGCCATTGACTTCCATAGTATGGGAAAAATACTATGGTAGTCAATAGGGCCTTTCGCACCGCTTTAGTTCCAGAACTAAATGTACAGTACTAAAGTACTGGGACG
>NW_015551037.1:151683-153244 GCF_001515605.1 Sinocyclocheilus anshuiensis
TGGCCAATCAATGTCTACTTACGTCACGATTAGTACCAGTTGTGCTGGTTAGACCCTGCTCCGGAGTAGGAGCTAATTTGGTTCTCGAAAAACGCAGTCCGGTACTAAAATCGCTCCCAGTTCCGGCGGTGCGAACACGCCAAAAAGTGGGTAGTTCCACAATTAGTTCTGGTACTATGAAAAGGTTCCTGCGGTGCGAAAGGCCCTAATGGCTACCATCAACTCATTTTTGGGTGAACTATCCCTTTAAGGGAACATTCCATTTTATCATTTTAGAAAAATTGTGGGAACATTGTGTACGTTCTCTGAACGTTCTGAAACAAGTAATAACATTTAAAAAAAAAAAAAAGATATACTAACATCCAACTAAATATGGAAAAAAAGTTTCATGAACAATGTACAAATTGTAATCTAGCTAGCAGTCAATGGATAATATTTGCAAATAGGGGGGCTCAAATTAGGAGACATGTACAAAATTAGTTAGATATTTAACAGAATTAAATAGTATTTACACTACACTTATTCTTTAACTTCATTATACCCTTACGTTTGGTTTAGACCAGTTTGAATTATACAAACGTAGAGTTAAGACGACACTTTAAAAGTCATTTGCAACAATAAAAACATAACGGTATTAATGAGCTTTAGCATTAATTTCTTACCTCCAAACGTGAGGCAACCGTTCATCCATCTTCAAGCAATTAGATTTTTCAAACCCTAAAGCCATCCTGAGCAATGTTACCTGTGATTTAATCCAAGGGTGTAGAGTTTAGTAGAGATGCTATGAGAAGTCCTTACCAATATCCAGAGACCATATCCTAAATTGTCCCTATAGCAACAATTTTGATCAAACAATTAAATATATGAATATGTAACTGCATCTGAAATCAGCTGAATGATAAAGTTTACCCTCTTTAACTTTGTTGTTCTGCTGTTTTGTGTTCATCTGCTTCTTCCACTTGCTCTTTTTACATTTACTAGTTAGCAGTTAAATGTTCATAGATTTGATAGATAAATTTTTTGTTATTTTTTTAATTAAACCGTACAAATCATCAAATCATTAAGGCAGTTGGCTTACAGTTATAAAAACAAAAATAAAAAAGAAAGAATACACAAATACAAATCCCTTAATCCACCATGGTTTTGCTATAATAAAAGTATAGTAACCATGTTTTTTTGTAAAACCACAGTTTTACTGCAAATGGTTAATTTGTGTTTACCATGGTTTAACTATAGTTACCAAGTTTTTGTTTTGTTTAGTAAAACCATGGTTAATTTGGGATGTATTCCCAGGGAAAAAAATAATAATAATTATAATAAATTTCCACCTTAAAGGGATAGTTCACCCAAAAATGAAAAGTACCCCATGATTTGCTCACCATCAAGCCATCATAGGTGTATATGACTTTCAGACGACTACAACCTGAGTTATATAAAAAAAAATGTCCTGCTCCTCCAAGCTTTATAATAGCAGTGAATGGGTGGTGATATTCAATAGTCCAATAAACTGTGTCAATCCATCATAAAAAAGTGCTCCACACGGCTACGGGGGGGGGGGGGG
>NW_015551037.1:153507-155456 GCF_001515605.1 Sinocyclocheilus anshuiensis
TGAAGCAAATCTCCTTTACTCCTGTAAACAAAACTTGGTTCTCGCGAGACTAGCATATTCTCACCGGACATTACGCTACGCTTATGTGCTATGCCATCCACCAGAACGCCACTCTCTCGTGTACACGCGTACGACAGTTGGCGGAAACTAGAGATTACGTTTATTACGTTATTTTTCTTACAAAAGTGCATTGATTTGCTTCAGGAGGCCTTTATTAACCCCTCAGAGCCGTGTGGGACACTTTTTATGATGGATGGACGCAGTTTTTTGGACTTCTATTGGTCTATTGAATCTCAACACCCATTCACTGCCATTATAAAGCTTGGAAGAGCAAGGACATGATTTAATATAACTCCAATTGTATTCATCTGAACGAAGAAAGTCATATACATCTTGGATGGCTTGAGGGTGAGTAAATCATGAGGAAATGTTCATTTTTGGGTGAACTATCCCTTTAAGAGGACACACAGATAGGATAAATACAGAGATGCAGTTTTCACTGCTTAAGGATTAACAGAACTTTGGATAGTTTCCATGTACCCGTCTAGATCAAGTCTGAATAAAGAAAAGGGACAGATTTTTGTTTTTTTATGTGAAATTTAGCTAGCAGGAAACACAAATTAAGTTATATTTTCCTATATTTTCTTTTTTCTTTCGAAACAATCCAGAGAAAACATATTTAAAACAGAAAGAAAAGTTACTTACAAAATGAGATTAAAGATTAACGAATATAAATAAATCTGACCAGAATGTCTCTGTGTACAAAACAGAAAACTATAGTTGTGATATAATTCAAGGGTGTAGAATTTAGCACAGACGCTTTGACATGATGTAACGTTAGGCTAATATTCAGCGACTACTAAACTGACCCTAGCAAAATCAAACCTACGCCCTTGATTTAATCAATACAACATGATTGTTTGCTTTGAAGGTTGTTTGTAGTCCGAATACTAGAAATAACGCGAGTAACATGGGTTAATATTCATTTAACGTTACTGTCAGTCAGTCTACAGCTAGCAAAACATGTTCAAACCGTCAAAACATTATATTTGCGCCTGATATACATGTACAAGTTATAAAAATCACGACTATACCTCCGAAAGTCATCAAATATTCCTGTTTCGTCGCAGTCCGCTTGAATAATATATCCGAAATGCTGTTTGCTAACAGCAGTGTTGTTGTGCGATTCGAGGTTTAATTTCAAATCTTACCACGTGACCATGACGTACGAACTTACGTTCCTCGGTACGTCACATAATGCGCTCATTATGTTTTTTTTTGCATTTTTTTTGTTGTTGTTGTGTATATAAGATGTCTTAGATTTAAATGAGATATTTCATTTAAAAAAATTAAGCAAACATAGTTACGTCTGGATGGACTTAGGATAAACCTCCCTTTATTAATGCGAAAGCTCTGCATTGCCCTACATAAAATAACATGGTAATTTTTCCATTTCATAAATTATTTATAAATAATGACAGTGTTCTGTAAAAATGTTGCACATATAGTAAGAGGTGATCTTTTCCTACAAAGGTACATTTATACATACATATATATATATATATTTCTATTAATTTCTACTAATTTCCTTGCAATCATTTTATTGCACTATGGGAATTAAAAGGGCAGGCTACCTTAAGGTAGCCAATGATGTGCTGTTTTTAAGTCACATGACATTTGAATTTCTTGTCCAAAACTCTTTTTTTCCCCAGCATCTTTTCCCAGCATCTTTAAGTAAATTTGATCATTTTTATTCACAATTTAACTTCGTCTAACATTTCCCTAAGTACCCCCCACACTCATATATATATATATGTGTGTGTGTGTGTGTGAGTGTGTGTGTGTGAGTGAGTGAGTGTGCGTGTGTCTGTGTGTGCGTGTGAGTGAGTGAGTGAGTGAGTGAGTGAGAGAGTGAGTGAGTGTGTGTGTGTGTGTGTGTGTGTGTGTGT
>NW_015551037.1:156494-162499 GCF_001515605.1 Sinocyclocheilus anshuiensis
TGAAGCAAATCTCCTTTACTCCTGTAAACAAAACTTGGTTCTCGCGAGACTAGCATATTCTCACCGGACATTACGCTACGCTTATGTGCTATGCCATCCACCAGAACGCCACTCTCTCGTGTACACGCGTACGACAGTTGGCGGAAACTAGAGATTACGTTTATTACGTTATTTTTCTTACAAAAGTGCATTGATTTGCTTCAGGAGGCCTTTATTAACCCCTCAGAGCCGTGTGGGACACTTTTTATGATGGATGGACGCAGTTTTTTGGACTTCTATTGGTCTATTGAATCTCAACACCCATTCACTGCCATTATAAAGCTTGGAAGAGCAAGGACATGATTTAATATAACTCCAATTGTATTCATCTGAACGAAGAAAGTCATATACATCTTGGATGGCTTGAGGGTGAGTAAATCATGAGGAAATGTTCATTTTTGGGTGAACTATCCCTTTAAGAGGACACACAGATAGGATAAATACAGAGATGCAGTTTTCACTGCTTAAGGATTAACAGAACTTTGGATAGTTTCCATGTACCCGTCTAGATCAAGTCTGAATAAAGAAAAGGGACAGATTTTTGTTTTTTTATGTGAAATTTAGCTAGCAGGAAACACAAATTAAGTTATATTTTCCTATATTTTCTTTCGAGTAGTCAAACAATCCAGAGAAAACATATTTAAAACAGAAAGAAAAGTTACTTACAAAATGAGATTAACGTTAGATGAATATAAATAAATCTGACCAGAATGTCTCTGTGTACAAAACAGAAAACTATAGTTGTGATATAATTCAAGGGTGTAGAATTTAGCACAGACGCTTTGACATGATGTAACGTTAGGCTAATATTCAGCGACTACTAAACTGACCCTAGCAAAATCAAACCTACGCCCTTGATTTAATCAATACAACATGATTGTTTGCTTTGAAGGTTGTTTGTAGTCCGAATACTAGAAATAACGCGAGTAACATGGGTTAATATTCATTTAACGTTACTGTCAGTCAGTCTACAGCTAGCAAAACATGTTCAAACCGTCAAAACATTATATTTGCGCCTGATATACATGTACAAGTTATAAAAATCACGACTATACCTCCGAAAGTCATCAAATATTCCTGTTTCGTCGCAGTCCGCTTGAATAATATATCCGAAATGCTGTTTGCTAACAGCAGTGTTGTTGTGCGATTCGAGGTTTAATTTCAAATCTTACCACGTGACCATGACGTACGAACTTACGTTCCTCGGTACGTCACATAATGCGCTCATTATGTTTTTTTTTGCATTTTTTTTGTTGTTGTTGTGTATATAAGATGTCTTAGATTTAAATGAGATATTTCATTTAAAAAAATTAAGCAAACATAGTTACGTCTGGATGGACTTAGGATAAACCTCCCTTTATTAATGCGAAAGCTCTGCATTGCCCTACATAAAATAACATGGTAATTTTTCCATTTCATAAATTATTTATAAATAATGACAGTGTTCTGTAAAAATGTTGCACATATAGTAAGAGGTGATCTTTTCCTACAAAGGTACATTTATACATACATATATATATATATATTTCTATTAATTTCTACTAATTTCCTTGCAATCATTTTATTGCACTATGGGAATTAAAAGGGCAGGCTACCTTAAGGTAGCCAATGATGTGCTGTTTTTAAGTCACATGACATTTGAATTTCTTGTCCAAAACTCTTTTTTTCCCCAGCATCTTTTCCCAGCATCTTTAAGTAAATTTGATCATTTTTATTCACAATTTAACTTCGTCTAACATTTCCCTAAGTACCCCCCACACTCATATATATATATATGTGTGTGTGTGTGTGTGAGTGTGTGTGTGTGAGTGAGTGAGTGTGCGTGTGTCTGTGTGTGCGTGTGAGTGAGTGAGTGAGTGAGTGAGTGAGAGAGTGAGTGAGTGTGTGTGTGTGTGTGTGTGTGTGTGTGTTGAGTGAGTGTGCGTGTGTCTGTGTGTGCGTGTGAGTGAGTGAGTGAGTGAGTGAGTGAGTGTGTGTGTGTGTGTGTGTGAGTGTGTGTGTGAGTGAGTGAGTGTGCGTGTGTCTGTGTGTGCGTGTGTGTGTGTGAGTGTGTGTGTGTGAGAACAATGAACATCACAAAACGCAAAACATTTTTAAAAATGTTGAATTTAATGTAAATTTTGTCAATGAAGAAGAGCTGAGTATATGTCAAGTAAAAGGATCCATTTATTGTTGAATGGGTCAAGCAATATTTCAGGGCTTTAATCATCAACTTAATTGACTAACATGCTTACATCACTGTGCTTGAGAATGACTTTTAAAATTATTCTGGCTCTGCTTGTCTGTGATTATGAGGCTCAAGGTAATCAAGCATACAGTAAATAAAGACCAGTGTTTAGTTCAATACCTTATCTTGCATTCAACAATAATTGATATTAATTGTGGTAAACGGGAACGCAAGTCACGCTGATACTCCAGAAGCATAGATGGAGAAGTGAAATTGTAAGAGCACTCATACACAACCTTTGCATAAGGTAAATCACCAAAATGCATTAATGATAGTGCTGTACTTGAATTGTACTAACGAGAGAAAGTCTTCGTTTTGAATGCAAACCTGTTTGATGACAAAGTAGATCAGTAGATTTAGATCAATGGGCTGGTCATTTGTGATCAAGTACCAATCCGAGAGGCCACCAGAACCACAGGCCAGTATCACCATTCAACTTCAGCTTTTTGACTGCTGGAATCTTGAAAATGGCTGGCACACACATTTCTGCAGCATTTAAGAACTCAAAGCTGCTATTCATAACAGCGTAAATAAATACCCACCTCTGATTCGTTATTGTTGGCTGTGAAGTTATGGCTGTAGTTGTAACGGTTGAAAGAGGCATCTGCCACAGTGCTGATTTCTCGTACATCAGGGTTGAAGGTAACAACGTAGTCATTCTGGAGATCAACAGTGCTTAACAAAGACTCAACCGCACAAGGACAAGTCATGATGTTTGCAGGATTAGAGAAGACACCGCTGACAGGTCCAACAAGCTCGGTGTCATGGGCTGCCTTGATTTCCACCTGCATATCGTTGAAGCAAGCCTTTCCAGAAACAACCAGCAAACTGTTCTTGATAAATGGCGCCTCTGTCTCAACATGAGCATTGAATTCAAGTTGGCTTAGAGCAACAGCATCAGCGTTCACCTTCATCTGCAAAAGTGCACCGTCAGTGCAGCCAGTAACCAGTGTGCTGAGGCCCATGTTAAAATGTAGGTGCCTTCCTCAGAGAAGTCATCAAGAGTAAATTTGCCAGTTCCTTCATTTTTAACTGTCGGGGTGATTGCAGCATTATCCTGGAAAGCTACAGTCTTCTGAATCAGGGTGACTTCACCAGACAGAGAGTGTGAGGGGAAGTTCACCTGGTGCTTGTATGATGTTTCAAGAGAGAAAGATGAAGGATTAGCATTGTTAGAGGCAGATCCATTCAGAGTCAGTGATGCCTGTTGGTCTGAAGTCAAAGAAATGTGACCCTGGAGCACAAAAGCAGTCATAAGGGTCAATTTTTCGAAATTGAGATTTATGCATTCTCTGAAAGCTGAATAAATAAGCTTTCCATTGATGTATGGTTTGTTAGGATAGGACAATATTTGAAAATCTGGAATCTGAGGGTGCAAAAAAATCTAAATATTGAGAAAATCATCTTTAAAGTTGTCCAAATTAAGTTCTTAGCAATGCATATTACTAATCAAAAATGAAGTTTTGATATATTTACAGTAGGAAATTTACAAAATATCTTCATGGAACATGAGCTTTACTTAATATCCTAATGATTTTTGGCATAAAAGAAAAATGGATAATTTTGACCCATACAATGTATTTTTGGCTATTGCTACAAATATACCCCAGCGACTTAAGACTGCTTTTGTGCTGCAGGGTCACAAATATGTGATATATCCATTAGAGTTAATAAAAGCCATGAACAGAGGGTGTCTCTCTGAGGCGTTCTTGAACTCTGCAGAGGTTCTGACGTTGTATAAAGGGCTGCTAAATCTGACCTCACCATACAGCTTTCCAAAAGATGGCACTAGAAGAGCTGTTGAAATTGCAGGAATCTGAAGAGGATTGTTAAGCCTGTTCTCAGGACGGAAGATCCCATCCAGCGTTGTGTAACCGTGGGTGTTGATCGAGCTAAGAAATATTTTGGCATCCTCAATGATGGAACATATCAAAGTACTAATATGCTTTGGTAGCATTTCAACTACACTTTCAACCTTCACAGTCAATTCCTTCAAGTTATCCAATGCCTCACTGAAACGGTTGCCTATAACACTCACTAGTTTCACAAAAGCACCAATCCGAGAGGCCACCAGAACTTCCAGCTTTAATGCACACTCCTGGGATCGAGCTATCAAGGCACATTTCAGCTGCACAGCTCTTCTCTCAAACTCCAAATTAGACACAAAGTCAGTAAGTTATGAATTTTGGAAGCAATCCCTTCTCTGTTGATGTAATTGCTCAGGGTGTCGCCCATGCTTGCACGTGTTATTCTGATGTTGGCAGGAACTAGAAGCAAACTATCAATGAATGGGATCAGCAGAGTGTCAGACTTTTATTCAAAGCATCTACAGTACCGTTGTGCATGTTATCAGTTCATGCATTCCCTGGGAATCAAACCCATGACTTTGCTCTACACTTTGAGCTACAGGAAAGCCATTTACTTCACTTACTTGTATGTTTTTCAGTGCAAAACAAATAAGCAACCCAGCCCAGGTGACAAAAAGTTATGCAAAAGTAATGAAATGCATAAAAAGTAACGAAATTAGTTACTTTTTTATGGCGTAACGCATTACTGTAATGCATTGCTTTTAAAAGTAACTTCCCCCATGATAATATTTTGGAAGAGAAAATTTATCATTTTTTTTATGCTGAGGGTTTCAATATGTTTTAACAGGTTTCTATAGAACTGCAAGAAGATTATCAGTCAATAATGAATTTCTGGTCTCATGTAAGTCATGTGAATTACTGTTATTGTACTTAAATGGTGCTTCATTTTGTCCTTTTTGGATCTCAGCCGTGTAAATTACTATCCACTTACCTTGTAGCCTAAATAAACATGTTGGGGTTTCGAAGAAGGAATAAAAACAGGCTTGTAACTCTGTCAAGTTTTCAATTCCTCTCAACACGGGTCATTTCAGCTCAGTGACATATCATTCTGAAAGAGAAAAAAAAGATTTAGAATAATATAAAGCAAAGCAGAGAGCACTGAGGAACTAAATAAAATAAAAGCAAAATGGGAAGGAAAAGTTGAGCATTATCACTAGCAACCAAGACAAAATAATAAAAAGGAATATATATATAATTGGGATACTGCATATGGCATTTTACCTGAAATCTAATTCCCAAAGTCACCAACAGATGTCAGTGTTGAATACACATTTCTTACTGTGCTCAACACTGTGCTCTCAATCTCCTGCAAGTCTTCTGTCTCTGATTGAGAGTTTAGAGTGTTTTCTCCAGTCAAAGCTCTTTAGTGTAATTGTACTCGAGCTTCTCGTGTCAAATCTTGACTGATTTTGATCAAGTAAAGGTCAGAATAACTGCAGTAATATCTCCAGATGAACACTTACTGGACTGAAGCAGCTCAGCTTTACTTGATTCTCCATCAATCATGTTTTAGAGTCTCAAATCTGATCCTCAGGATCTTTTGAGGAGCATTTGTTTCCAGAAGCTTTACTTTCACTGTTCCTCAGCGGAGGAATGATCTTCACAAGCCTCCAGAACATCTCACATCTTCTGAGGAGCCTTTATTTCTTCAGCTCTCAATCACTGCATTATATGTTTGGATCATTTCAATCTCATTTTATTACTGGAGATATATTATTATATATCTTATTTACACAAACTAGGAGTGGCACTATATGAAATAAATGGGTACAATTATTATAAATAATTAAATTAATTAAAATAAAATAATGCAATTAAACTTTTTATTTACATGAACTTGAAGTGGCACTATATTAAAATAATTAAATAAA
>NW_015551037.1:165299-167983 GCF_001515605.1 Sinocyclocheilus anshuiensis
ATCCTCAGGATCTTTTGAGGAGCGTTTGTTTCCAGAAGCTTTACTTTCACTGTTCCTCAGCGGAGGAATGATCTTCACAAGCCTCCAGAACATCTCACATCTTCTGAGGAGCCTTTATTTCTTCAGCTCTCAATCACTGCATTATATGTTTGGATCATTTCAATCTCATTTTATTACTGGAGATATATTATTATATATCTTATTTACACAAACTAGGAGTGGCACTATATGAAATAAATGGGTACAATTATTATAAATAATTAAATTAATTAAAATAAAATAATGCAATTAAACTTTTTATTTACATGAACTTGAAGTGGCACTATATTAAAATAATTAAATAAAAACATAATTAAAGTATTTTAAATAAAATGATTAAATGGCACTATATTAAAATAATTAAATAAATAATTATAAATAATTACATTAATAAATTTAAATTAAACAATTAAATTACTCTTATTTACACAGACTAGGAGTGGCACTATATACAAATAATTATTAATAATTATAAATAATTAAATAGAATTAAAAATAAATAAAATAAATTAAATTAAAACAAATAAAATTTATTTACATAAACTATGAGTGGCATTATATTAAAATGAATCAAGTAATATAATAAAACAATCAGAAATAATAAAAGAAATAAATTAAAATAAAATGTAATAAAATAATTATAAATAATTAAATTTCCTATGTTTCAGCTACTGCCTGTTCATCATGTTCACACTATTTATTATCAATGAATTTACACGACTTTTACGCTTGTTTGTTTTTACTCACAAATAGCAATTTAACATGACATAAGTAGGACAAACATTAATTATTAAAATGTCCATGGCTTCTCCAGTTCTAAAAAAAATTCCTTAATATAGTTTTATAGTTTTCCAACCCTGATGATTCAATAGAAAAATTCCATAAAATCCACCAAATTGCAGATGTTGAGGGAACAAATTAAAATAAGAAATATGATGTCAGCTTACATATTGGTTTAGCTTGTTTTAAATCACTTTACGCCAGGTTGTGGCCTCCTGATTGAGAATCACTGATTTTAAAGCATCTGTTTGCTCGCTAGAAAACATTACAACATGCTGATGTAAAGAAAACAGGATCAGACTCTCAGCTGATGGAGAACGAAGCAACTTTAGATGCAATTTACTCCACATTTACATATCAAAACCTGTCCGATGTTCAGTAACGTTATGCATCCTAATGAACGACGCTCATTTACATACAGGTGTCTTAAAGGCACAGCAGCAGAAATATTATAAATGGACTTAAGGAGGAAAAGGAAATGCTAGAGGCATTGAAAGCATCTGATATTTAGATAAACTTCATAAGCATGACGTTAAACACATCTTACAGTGAAAACCGAGATTCAGCATTTTGAGGGGAGGCTTTATAGTGTGTGATACATGTCAACAGAGACACAAATACTATCTGAACTATTTGGTGTTTTTGGTTGAAAATTAAAACATTAATATACTTTTATTGATTAAGGACGCATTAAACTGATCAAAAGTGACAGTAAAGACATGTATAATGCTACAGAAAATTTCTATTTCAAATAAACGCTGTTCTTTTGAACTTTCTGTTCATCTGTGAATCCTGAAAAATAAAATATATCACAGTTTCCACAAAAATATCGTGTAGCACGACTGTTTTCAACATTGATAATAATCAGAAATGTTTCTTAAGCAGCATATTATACTGATTTCTGAAGATCATGTGACACTGAAGACTGGAGTAATGATGCTGAAAATACAGCTGCACATCACAGAAATACATTACAGTTTAACAGATACTCACATAGAAAACAGCTGTTTTAAATTCTAATAATATTTCACAATTTTTACTGTATTTTTGATCAAATAAATGCAGCCCTGGTGAGCAGAAGAGACTTGTTTCAAAATCTCACCGATCCCAAAATGTAGAATTCTGTACAATGTTCAATAATACAATAACACAAATAAGCATCATAACAGCAGTCTATACGCCATTATAATCTTCTAACAGAAGTAAAAAGCCTTTTTCTTTCTGTTCTGAAATAAAAGAGTTTAATTTACAATATAGACATCCTCTAAATATCCACAAAAAGCATTTATTACTGGTGTTTGTGAAGGCAAGCGTCACTGTTTTTAGTGTCAGTGATTTAAACAGACTCTTTTAACTCATTTAACGACCAGGGTTTCAGGCAACTGCTGTTATATTTGGGTTAATCATATTCCCTCATATTTCGTGCTTCTCCTCAAATATTCCACTTGTGATGTTTGATATCAAACTCTTAATTTAAAAATCACAGATTGTAGACGAGCACTGAATGCGTTTGCGTGTTTCACAGCGAGTGTTTCTATAATACGAGCTCCGAGGGCTTCTGCGTGTCTGAAGAGCTGATATCAGGAAGGATATTAGGAGTTAATTGAAGCCAGCTGTGCAAACAGAGCTACAGATTCAGCAGCATGTGTGCCAGAGACTCGCTGGGATTTTGTTGGTCCTACAACAACATTAAGACTCCTGAAATTTATTTTTTCATCCCTAAAACAGGAAAAGAAGAGTAGTTCCCAAAAATGAACATTCGATGAAAGTTTACTCACCCTCAGGCCATCCAGGATCTAGATGAGTTTGTTTCTTCATCAGATTTGGAGAAATGTAGCATTGCATCACTGTCTCATCAATGGAAG
>NW_015551037.1:168111-170679 GCF_001515605.1 Sinocyclocheilus anshuiensis
GCTTTTAACTAAAATACATAGAGTCCATAATCCATAATAACTCTTTCTCCAGTGAAAAAGTGCATCTGCTGTTGTCTATCACATCAAAATCCAGCCACATATGTGTTTAGAGCTGTTTAAACGCTGCTTGATCTGTGCAGATTTCTCTCCTGATTCAGACCAGAACACTTTTTCACTGAGGAAGCGTTATTATGGATTATGGACTCTATGTATTTTAGTTAAAAATGTCTTAAAGGGGTCATCGGATGCCCATTTCCCACAAGTTGATATGATTCTTTAGGGTCTTAATGAAAAGTCTATAACATACTTTGGTTAAAATTTCTCAATGGTAGCGTCACACAGACAGGCATCTGAGATCGGCTCGATTTGAGAAAGGAGAAAACATTTAACCAGATTTTAAAAAAAAACACTGGGAGGATTTTTATCATTATAGGGTGGTTGTGTACACACACTGCCAACACACATTTCAGTTCAAACAACTTGTAAAAGTGCATGTAGCATCCGATGACCCCTTTAATGCTGGATTTGTTTCAGCTTTTGTCTTCTCCAGATGTTAACTGATGGACTGGAGTGCTGTGCATTACTTGTGATGTTTTTATCAGCTGTCTGGACTCTCATTCTGACGGCACCCATTCACTTGCAGTGAGACAGTGATGCAATTTCTCCAAATCTGATGAAGAAACAAACTCATCTACATCTCGGATGCTCTGAGAGTGAGCACATGTTCAGCACATGCTCATTTTTGGGTGAACTGTGCCTTTGAGAGCAGCACAAATGGATTATAAGACTGTGGACTCTTAATGCACATCACAACCGAACAGCAGACAGAGAACAGCTGCGAGAGAAAACATACTAATGTTTATGAAGTAATGAAGGCGCTTGAGCGGATGAAGCAGTGCGACTCTTTTCTGAAACAACCCAGATGTTGCGCTCATGTTGAACCGGGTTTGTTTGACATTTGTAAGAGGGACGGAAAAAATGCAGTTCTAATAAAAGCCACAGCATCATTCGGAATCTGTAACTAATTTAAATAAAAAAATAAATAAAAAAGTAGAGTAAAACAAGCTGGAAATAGACTGAATCAGTCCTTCCAACTCTGAAAAACAACAGTGTTTCTATCAGACTTCATGAAATGGTTCAGAGTGACACAAACCAGCCTCACAGTTTAGTGATATAATACTGATATAGCACTGATGTGAAGAACACAAGGATATAAACTGATTATCAATGTAAACAATATTCTCAAGAAGACAAATATTTCAGTCGGATAAAACTAACAATGAAGAACGACCTGCTGAAGAATATGAACGATGAATAAACTGTTAGTGTTTCTTTGTAAGATGGAAAATATGGATTATTACTATTTTATGACATTATTGTCATGGCAATTACTTATTTTCAATGAATTATTCACAAAAATAAAAATAAACAATATTTAATAAGTACTCAATTCAAGCTTGTAGAAATTAAAGCATACATTTTTACATTATAAAATTAAGTAAAACCTACTTAACTTTTCTGATATTGGTGTTCCTATAATGCACTGGGTCATGAATAATTAATAAGGTTGATTTTTTTTTATATCAAAGTTGTTTTTCTCTTTTTTTTCACATAAATAAGTATATAAATAATAATATTTTAAATAAAGTATATTTAGCTGTTTTCCAGCTGCATTCACACTGTTTTATCATTGCTTTTGTTGTTAGATTTAGTTACGTCTGGAGTTCATTTTCAACTCAAAACTATGGAAGCCTATTTCCGCCATGAAATAAAAATAAAAAAAATCTTATTGCGACTTTTTTATCTCAAAACTCTGACTTTTTTCTCAGAATTGTGTGATATAAACTCACAATTGCGTGTTATTATAAAGTCAGAATTTCGAGATTTAAACTCGCAATTCTGAGAAAAAAAGTCAGATTTGTGAGTTTATATTTCGCCGTTCTAACTCTATTTCTAAGAAATGTGACTTTATGTCTCGCAATTGTGAGTGTATATCTCTCAGTTCTGAGAAAAAAGGCAGAATTGTGAGATGTAAATTCGCAACTGCGAGAAAAAAAGTCAGAACTGTGAGATAAAAAGTCGCAATTACCTTTTTAATTTTTAATTTAATTTTTTTATTTCTATACAAAACGAGACATTCATAATCAGAAATGAACCACAGAATGTGACCGTCATTGTGTAGCAAGAACTGAAGTCTCTGTTTTCGGATGAGTGCCGCATTATTAATTATGTAGATATGATCTACTGTATTATTTACTTAGATGTTTCTGAGTAAAGCACTTCAAAAGCATGGTTTAATTAGGTGCTATATTGAGTAAAATCAAAGTATTGCCAAGTAAGCTTTGAATGAGTAAAAATTAAGGGGAAGTCGTGGCCTAATGGTTAGAGAGTCGGACTTGTAACCCAAAGATTGTGGGTTCGAGTCTCGTACCGGCAGGGATTGTAGGTGGGGGGAGTGAATAACCAATTTGTTTTATGAATACTGTGAATCTGGTCATACTGTTTTTCACCTACTATATAGTAGAGAAGTAAGCATTTTTAGATGCAGCCATTTGCTGTGGTTAAAAC
>NW_015551037.1:171820-172776 GCF_001515605.1 Sinocyclocheilus anshuiensis
TCACCATACTTGGCCACATGTCACGTCACTTTCACTTTTTCACTTTCTCAAACATTTACTGGCCAAGCTAAAGTTAAGAATAAACTTACTCTTTGATAAATGTACTTAACTTAGATTTTACTTAATTCTATGTGTGAAATTACACTGCCAGTCAAAAGTTTTTTCATGTGTTTTAATGTGTAAAAAATTTGTTTTTAATGTGTTTTAAAGAAGTCTCTTCTGCTCACCAAGCCTGCATTTATTTGATCAGAAATACAGCAAAACAGTTAAATTGTGACATTTTTTTACTATTTAAAACAGCTGTTTTCTATGTGAATATCTGTTAAAATTTAATTTATTTCTGTGATGCGCAGCTGTATTTTCAGCATCATTACTCCAGTCTTCAGTGTCACATGATCTTCAGAAATCATTCTAATCTAATCACATTAAAAATCTCACTGTTCAATAACTTTTGACTGGTAGTGTATGTAATATTTACTTTATTTCTTTATGAATGTTAAGTTCAATAGTAAGTAGATTGTACAGAGTAGCAGCAGTAAAATTTACTATAAATGTGTTTTATCAAGTAAATCCTACAAGTAATTTTTTCCAGTGATATATTGATTACTTTATTATCCATCACAGCCTTCTTTTCGTTGCCCATGTTCGACGCAGAGCATCATGGGTCGTGGCTTCTGTTTCGGATCGAGTCAAAACACTACACACACTCACAGGTTAACCAGTATTTCTGAGAACACTTTCTGAAGTGTGTTTGTGCAAGTAAACGCCTGTGAGCACTAGAAACAGCCAAGACAAACACCAGTGCATGCATGAGCGGTTCTGCATTTACACGCAAGCATGCAGATCAGTGTGAAGGTCGTGTCAGGATCTGTGCTGAATCAGTGAGATTTACCGCTCATTAGCATCCTCCGTGTGTGTGTGTGTGTGTGTGTGTGTGTGTGTGTGTGTGTGTGTGT
>NW_015551037.1:173734-176813 GCF_001515605.1 Sinocyclocheilus anshuiensis
TGTGTGTACTGAAACGCTCGGCTCATATGCTTGTGAAGCGCTGTCTGACAATGACACACATTATTCATGCAGACTTTAGACGGTTTTCTCGTTAATCAGAGACAATCTGAATCTCATGAGGAATTTCCACACTAAGAAACAAGCATCAGGGTTATTATAGTTACTAAAACCATAAAAACAGACATTACTTTAAATGAAATCAACTTTAACAGAAATAAAATAAAACATAAAAAACATTGAACATATTTTTTTTTTCTCATTTTCAAAAGTTAAAGTACTAAAATAAGTAATACAAATTTATAAAAACTATATAGACATATTACAAAAGTAATAAAAATGACAAAAATACAAAACAAAATTTACATTTAAAATTAAAATATAAAAATTCTAAATATTAATAAAACCTATATTAGTGTCACGTTGCACACACACACAAGGGACGAGGAGACGCTGGATAATATGTTGACAAGACTTTATTTGCACCAAGGAACCAAGGGAGACGAACACAGGAAGACATTCCACGAAGACGAACAACAGCGGACAGAGAACTTGGGACTGGGAACACATTTTATACACACACACAGGAGGAGGGGATGACGAGACACACGTGGGAGCAAAAAACCAAGGGAAACACCTGGGACAAATGAAATAAACTAATCAGGACAGGAACAGGAAACTAACCAAATAAGGGCATGGGAAGGCACATGGGGAGCAGGACACACACAAAACATGGAACAGAGTCTGACAATTAGTATCTCAGTGATGCTAAAATAATGGTCCTGCATGAAGAAAATTAAGCCTGTTTTGGGGATTATTACAATTTTTGGCATTTTGACATTATTAAGAATTAAAATTCTTTAAAATTTCATGCAAAATTCTCATTGTTGTAATGCAAAAGAAATGCATTGATGTCAGTACACAAAATACTGCCATATACAATTTAAACAATATAGTAGGCTAAAGAGAATTTAAATTGTTTAATAATCATGAAAATAATGTCAAAATGCAATAAATAGTTTATTAATTTTCTTCATTTTTATTATAGTTACTAAAACCATTAAAACATATTTTTGTTACTTTAAATGAAATACATTTGAACTGAAATAAAATGGTAAAAAAAAAAAAAAAAAAACGAAACTTACTTTATTTCAGCTAGTTTCCAAGGCAACATTTCTCATTTTCATTTAGTTTAAGTTGAAGTTCTAAAATACCTTAAAAAGATTTAATATACAAATTATATAGACCTATTTAAAAAAAGCAAAAACTAATAAAAATAAAATGGAAAAACACAAAATTTAAATTAAAATGAAAACAAAAAATATATACAAATAAAAATTTATTCAAAACATTCATAAAAACCATAATAGTATCTCAGTGCTAAAATAACTTAATAAAGAAAACGCAGCCTTTTTTAGGATCATTACATTTTTCCCTGACAATTAAACATTTTACCCCAAATTCTCATTATTTGAATGCGCAAATAAATAAGCAAACAAACAAGTAAATAAATAAATAAAAATAAAATCACTAAATAAAAATCATTCATTGATATCAGTAAAACAAATGCTGCCATGTATAAATACAATTTAAACAATATAGTAAATAAAAATAATATTTAATAAATATACTATTTATTAATTAATTATGCTAATTAATACATAAATTATGTTAATATGCTAAATGTACATATGCTTCATTTTCTAAATAAAATATAATTTATTTTTCCTTTTTTCATTCTGAACTGAAATATGACATGTTTTTGACACATTTCCAAAAACTAGCCTTTACCCTCCAAATGCTCCATTCTAGAGCAAATCCCAGGGTGTTAAACAGAAACACAAGCCAAAGAGCCGTGTTACACGAGTGCACTCATTAGTCAACACGACAGCGAGAGTGCAGTGAGCGACGCTCGTGCTTGATCGAGGCCATCGAGTCTTAAAGACACAGCAGCACTGCTTCTGAATTCTGAACAATCGCTTCATATTCTGGCCCAGATCTCAGTAATATCAACCAAACTACAGCCTGCGAATCCTCAAGCGCTCGACTCAAGACACCTCAAATGATCCCAGAAACCGTGAATCATCTGCAATGCAAACACTCTCCCAAATCTTCAAGCAGAACTAGATCATTCGGCCCAGGCTGGACGCATTACAGATAGAGAGTCTGTCGCAAGCAAGCGAATCGAGTTTCTCAAGCACATTTGAAGCCTGCGGCGAATCCTCCCGCAGCTAAAGCACGGAGATGCTGCTTTATTCACATCATGAGTCTGTAATGTTCTCCACACACTCAAAGGCTCTTTAACATGAAACAGAGGAGCTGATAAAATAGTCATTATTTACATCAATTAAAGCAACAGTTTAGATTAAAAAATTAAAATGTGCTGAACATTTACTCTCCCTCAGAGCATCAGAGATCAGGATGAGTTTGTTTCTTCATCAGATTTGGAGAAATTGCATCAGTGTCTCACTGCAAGTGAATGGGTGCCGTCAGAATGAGAGTCCAAACAGCTGATAAAAACATCACAATAATCCACAGCACTCCAGTCCATCAGTTAACATCTGGAGAAGACACAAGCTGAAACAAATCCAGCATCAAGACGTTTTTAACTCAAATACATGGAGTCTATAATCCATAATAACATTAATAATTTTTAACATACTATGTTTGAAATATTTATTGTAAAATGCATACTGTTTGCATGCTATGTAAAATAATAGTATGTAGTATTTAGTATATACTGTGTATAGTAGTATTCTATTTCAGATATCAATGAATATTATTGAGTCAAGTGGCTATATAATTAAACTATGGACATTATTATAAAAATGATTTAAAATGAAGTCTCTTTGGATAAACCATCTGCTAAATGAATGAATGTAAATAAATGTAAAAAAAAATACCATTTTGCTGTTTTGACATCAGTGGCTTTCGTGGCTATTATAGTAAACTAAAAGTAAAACCATAAAAATGTTTTTATGACTTGAAATGTAACTGAAATATAAAATAAAATATTAAAAATATATATTTCAGCTAATTGCTAAGGTAACATTGTGTGTGTGTGTGTGTGTGTGTGTGTGTG
>NW_015551037.1:176886-178562 GCF_001515605.1 Sinocyclocheilus anshuiensis
TCAGTCATTCCAAAACATTAACTTTGTTCTTCTTTAACCATTCTTTGGTAAAACGAGTTGTGTGCTTGGGGTCGTTGTCTTGCTGCACGGCCCAGTTTCTCTTGAGATTCAGTTCATGGACAGATGTCCTGACATTTTCCTTTAGAGTTTGCTGGTATAATTCAGAATTCATTGTTCCATCAATGATGGCAAGCCGTCCTGGCCCAGATGCAGCAAAACAAATCCATGATACTAGCACCACCGTGTTTCACAGATGGGACGAGGTTCTTATGCTGGAATGCACTGTGTTCTTTTCTCCAAACAGAACACTTCTCATATAAACCAAAAAATTCTATTTTGGTCTCATCTGTCCACAAAACATTTCTCCAATAGTCCTCTGGCTTGTCCACATGATCTTTAGCAAGCTGCAGACGGGCAGTGATTTTCTTTTTGGAGAGCAGTGGCTTTCTCCTTGCGACTCTTGTTCAGTGTTCTGCTGATGATGGGCTCGTAAACATCAGCCAATGTGAGAAAGGCCTTTAGTTGCTTAGCAGTTACCCTGGGTTCCTTTGCAACCTCGCAGACTATTACACGTCTTGTTTTGGAGTGATCTTTGTTGGTTGACCGCTTCTGGGGAGGGTAACAGTGGTCTTGAATATCCTCCATTTCTACACGATCTGTCTGACTGTGGATTTGTCGAGTCCAAACTCTTTAGAGATGGCTTTGTAACCTTTTTCCAGCCTGATGAGCAACAGCAACTCTGTTTCTGACCTCCGTGAAGTTGGCACCCCATAAAAATAAATAATCACCAAAGCTATGCCATTCGTTTGTGTCGCAAAAACGAACTTTTGTGCTGGTTTGGTGTTTTTAGATATTGAACATTATTTTTGACCGTGCACAAACAAACTGTGCCGGTTTGGAGCGATTTTGGCAGCATGTGGTGGAGAGTCACGTCACACGGTCAAAAAAATGATGTTTAATATCTCAGACACCAAACCAGCACAAAAGTTCGTTTTTGCGGCACAAACGAATGGCATAGTTTTGGTGATTATTTCTTTTTATGGGGTGCCAACTTCACGGAGGTCTTTTTCTGAGGTCTCCTCTGTTCATGCCATGATTCACTTCCACAAACATGATCAGACTTTGATAGATCCCTGTTCTCTAAATTAAACAGGGCAGGCAATGACACCTGATAGTCATTTCACCGTCACACTTCTGAACAGATGGACTCTTAATTTCACCTTCAAATTAACAGCTAATCATAGAGGTTCACATACTTTTGCACCGCACAGATATGTAACACTGGGTCATTTTTCTCAATAAATAAATGACGAAGAAAATATTTTGTCTCGTTTGTCTGATCGGGTTCTCTTTATCTACTTTCAGGACTTGTGTGAAAATCAATGATGATGTTTTGGGTCATATTTATGCAGAAATATAGAAAATTGTAAAGGGTTCACAAACTTTCAAGCAGCACTGTATATACACCAGTGGTCAAAAGTTTTAGACATTTTCTAAAACTTCAGAAAAAGTCTCTTCTGATCCAATATACAACAAAATCAGTAATACAATTTAAATTATGTTTTCTATGTGAATATATAATAAAATATAATTTATTTCTGTGATGCGCAGCTGTATTTTCAGCATCATAACTCCAGTCTTCAGTGTCACATGATCTTCAGAAATCATTCTAATAT
>NW_015551037.1:179306-194376 GCF_001515605.1 Sinocyclocheilus anshuiensis
TCAGTCATTCCAAAACATTAACTTTGTTCTTCTTTAACCATTCTTTGGTAAAACGAGTTGTGTGCTTGGGGTCGTTGTCTTGCTGCACGGCCCAGTTTCTCTTGAGATTCAGTTCATGGACAGATGTCCTGACATTTTCCTTTAGAGTTTGCTGGTATAATTCAGAATTCATTGTTCCATCAATGATGGTAAGTCGTCCTGGACCAGATGCAGCAAAACAGGCCCAAACCAGGGTACTACCAGCACCATGTTTCGCAGATGGGATGAGGTTGTTATGCTGGAATGCAGTGTGTTCTTTTCTCCAAACAGAACACTTCTCATATAAACCAAAAAATTCTATTTTGGTCTCATCTGTCCACAAAACATTTCTCCAGTAGCCCCTCTGGCTTGTCCTCATGATCTTTAGCAAGCTGCAGACGGGCAGTGATTTTCTTTTTGGAGAGCAGTGGCTTTCTCCTTGCGACTCTTGTTCAGTGTTCTGCTGATGATGGGCTCGTAAACATCAGCCAATGTGAGAAAGGCCTTTAGTTGCTTAGCAGTTACCCTGGGTTCCTTTGCAACCTCGCAGACTATTACACGTCTTGTTTTGGAGTGATCTTTGTTGGTTGACCGCTTCTGGGGAGGGTAACAGTGGTCTTGAATATCCTCCATTTCTACACGATCTGTCTGACTGTGGATTTGTCGAGTCCAAACTCTTTAGAGATGGCTTTGTAACCTTTTTCCAGCCTGATGAGCAACAGCAACTCTGTTTCTGACCTCCGTGAAGTTGGCACCCCATAAAAATAAATAATCACCAAAGCTATGCCATTCGTTTGTGTCGCAAAAACGAACTTTTGTGCTGGGTTGGTGTTTTTAGATATTGAACATTATTTTTGACCGTGCACAAACAAACTGTGCCGGTTTGGAGCGATTTTGGCAGCATGTGGTGGAGAGTCACGTCACACGGTCAAAAAAATGATGTTTAATATCTCAGACACCAAACCAGCACAAAAGTTCGTTTTTGCGGCACAAACGAATGGCATAGTTTTGGTGATTATTTCTTTTTATGGGGTGCCAACTTCACGGAGGTCTTTTTCTGAGGTCTCCTCTGTTCATGCCATGATTCACTTCCACAAACATGATCAGACTTTGATAGATCCCTGTTCTCTAAATTAAACAGGGCAGGCAATGACACCTGATAGTCATTTCACCGTCACACTTCTGAACAGATGGACTCTTAATTTCACCTTCAAATTAACAGCTAATCATAGAGGTTCACATACTTTTGCACCGCACAGATATGTAACACTGGGTCATTTTTCTCAATAAATAAATGACGAAGAAAATATTTTGTCTCGTTTGTCTGATCGGGTTCTCTTTATCTACTTTCAGGACTTGTGTGAAAATCAATGATGATGTTTTGGGTCATATTTATGCAGAAATATAGAAAATTGTAAAGGGTTCACAAACTTTCAAGCAGCACTGTATATACACCAGTGGTCAAAAGTTTTAGACATTTTCTAAAACTTCAGAAAAAGTCTCTTCTGATCCAATATACAACAAAATCAGTAATACAATTTAAATTATGTTTTCTATGTGAATATATAATAAAATATAATTTATTTCTGTGATGCGCAGCTGTATTTTCAGCATCATAACTCCAGTCTTCAGTGTCACATGATCTTCAGAAATCATTCTAATATACTGCTCAAGAAACATTTATTATTATTATCAATGTTGAAAACATTAATATTTGTGTGGAAACTTTGATACATTTTATTTTTCAGGATTCACAGATGAACAGAAAGTTCAAAAGAGCAGTATTTATTTGAAATAGAAATCTTTTGTAACATTATACACTACTGTTCAAAAGTTTGGGGTCAGTAAGAATTTTCTTTTTTGGAACGAAATGTAAGAAATGAATACTTTTAATCATCAAGGATGCATTAAACTGGTCAAAAGTAAAGCCATTTATAATGTTGCAGTAGATTTCTGTTGGCGTGAGTCTCTGCGGGTTAGTGTTCAGTCATTCAGGTCAGTCTCTGCTCACCTTTAACAGCTCGTCCTCCGTAACTTTCCCTCCTCCTCCTTAAAGGGACAGAAAACTCTGCCATCATTTACTCGCTGAGCTTCACTCGGTGGATCACAAAAGCACAGACTGAGGGATCTTCATGCAGCTCTTTTCAATACAACAACAGCATAGTGACCATCACTCTCCAGGTCCATTAAACACCACTCACATATCCTAAAAGCATCATAACTCTGCTCCATATTCTTATATTCTCAAGTCAGATGATGAAACGGACTGAAATTAAAGACTTTATACACTGATAATCAGTGTTGGGAGTAACGTGAGTTACGTAATCAGATTACTTTTTTTCAAGTAACTAGTAAAGTAACGCATTACTTTTAAATTCACAATCTGAGTTACTTTTTCAAATAAGTAACGCAAGTTACTTTGTATTTGCAAGTAAGATATTGAAGTACTAATATCTGTTTTGAACCATTGTAATGCACTGATGACCACCAAAAACTGGTGGTGATGAGAAAGTTACATGATGAACCAAAGCCCATCACAAACAGCTTTTCTACGAGCTGAGGAGGGCAATACTTATATGTATATATATGTATATATATATATATATATATAGAAGGTGCACATGTCATTCACACAAACACTAAACACCATCATGGTGACACACATGAAACTGAAATAATGCAATAAACATTAATTTAATAACATTAGATGTAAGATTAAACCCTAATGTACACAACTAATAAGAAAAAACGAAGAAGAAACATGTTATTTCAACAACAAAAAAACATCAAATATGAAGTGTCAAGTTAATTTACGGGTTTTTACTGTAAATTACACAATGTCTTTTTCTTTTTCACTTCCAAAAACCGTATTTTTAACAGTATTTTACTGTAAAATTACATTAAATGTAATTACATGTATTCACCGTATATAGTATGGAAACTTACGGTTAACCAGTTAACAGGTTTTTACTGTAGCATTTTTACAGTCTTTTACTGTTAAAATCACAATCATTTTTTACAGTGTACTAATAAGCAAAAATTACACAAGATAAATGAACATTTCTTTTTTTTTTTATTGCTGAAGAGTGTTGAACTTTCTGTGTTCTACTGTACAGACGTGAATTTACATTTCCTTCAGCCAATAAAAAGTAACTTTTATTTTTATATTTTCAGTTTTCATTTTAATTTCGTTTTTGTAATCGTCATGAGCTTTTGCCATTTGTATTATTTTTTCATTGTTCATTTAGCTTTAATTTAGTTTTATTAATTTTAGATCTTCAAATTCAAGGTTGAGTTTTCTTCTAATATTTATATTTCATTTTATTTCAGCTGTGCTTCAATTCATGAACACAATTTGTAATAGTTTAATAGTATCATTGTGATGCTATAATTTTTTATTAATATTTTAAATTCGTTTTTATTTTTACATTTTCAGTTTTCATTTTAAGTTTTTAGTAATTCTGTCATGTGCTTTTGTCATTTTTATTAGTTTTTTTTTTAATTATCTATTTAGCTTTAATTTATTTTTATTTCAGTTTTAGTAATTTTAGTACTTCAACTTATAAGTACTAACTTATTTTAGTACTACAAAATTATTTAATTTCAGGTAGTTGCCAAAACACAATATTTTAACTTTTTCATCTAATATTTGTATTTTAATTTATTTCAGCTAAATAAAAAAAAACTACTTTTAATAATTTTATAGTATTGTGATACTGCAGTTTTTATTCATATTTTTAATAAGCTTTTATTTATATATTGTCTTTAAAGTTGAATTTTAATATAATTTAATATAACTAATAATTTTAGTTTAATAATTTTAATTAAAGTTTTAGTAATTTTGTTCTGTTTTTCCATTTTTATTATCATTTAGTACATTTTCTTATTATTTTAAATGTCTATATAGTTTTTATTATTTATTTTAATTTTCATTATTTGGCCCTGGCAGCTTGTGTTTTTTAAATAATTTATTTATCTTGAAATTTCGATTTTAAATAATGAAAAAGCCAATAAATAACCAATAAATTTGGAGTGACACAAGGGTGAGAAAACAATGACAAATGCTGATTTTCAGGTGAACTATGACTGTTTTTATATCTGCTTTATATTCGACGCTGTACAAATAAACTTGACTTGACCATTTAGCGCCCAAACTCTGGAATAACCTACCTAACATTGTTCGGGAGGCAGACACACTCTTGCAGTTTAAATCTAGATTAAAGACCCATCTCTTTAACCTGGCTTACACATAACACACTAATACGCTTCTAATGCGCTATATAAATAAAGGTGACTTGACTTGACAGCAGCAACTTGGAGAAACTGCAGCTCATGATTACAGTTAATTAAAAACTAAATATTTACCCACAACACATCTGTCAGATTAAACTCATTCACAAGCTTCACACAGAATTCTTGAGAAATCATAAAGAAAACTATTATTGACATTCAGCACACGATCTGAGGAACCACTGATGTATGGAGCACAAATGTAACACTCAGTTTTAGTGATTCTCAGAATAAACTGCATTCCCAGCAGCCCTTGCGGCCGTGGACCAAAAGCCATTAAAAAGCGCTGATGGAGTCTTTCTGCGTCTCTTCAAATGTTTCTTTGATTATCAGATGAACTGTTTTCGCTCCCGCTGTGAGGATCGAGGACAAACAGCAGCTTGAGCTTTTAATCGTAGTTTGAATTATTGAAGAATTTTTGTATTTAAATTAGAAACCTAAGAAATATTACTATTGCGCTGTAAATTAAAAAGCATTTAATAATAAAATAATAATCATTATTATTATTTAAAATAATATATATTTTTAATTATAACAATTAAACCAATTGCAATAAAACTATTTTACTGTAAAGTAAAAATTGAGAAATTAATAAAAAATAATAATTATTCCGAATTTTTTTTTAATTATAAAAAAATAAATGAATAAAGAAATATTACTACTGCAATAACACTATTGTACTGTAAAGTAAAAAGGAGCATTTAATAATAATTATTATTATTCAGAATAAACATTTTATTTAAATTATAAACATTTTATGAATAAAGAAATATTACTATTGTAATAACATTATTGTAATGTAGAGTAAAAAATGAGCATTTATTATTACTATTATTATTCAGAACAATACTTTTAAATTATAAAAATTAAAGAATTTTTATAATTTAAAAGTAATAATAATGATATTGTAATGTAACATAAAATTAGCATTTATTAATAATTATTATTAAGAATAATATTTTTATTTAAATTATAAAAATTAAATGATTAAATAAATAATACCATTGCAATAATACTACTGTACAGTAAAGTAAAAAATCTGCATCTAATAATAAATAATATTTTACAGAACAACAGTAAAATTACAATAGCCTACTATTTATATTTATATTTATAGCCGTCTTCATTTCTTTGCTTTCCAAAGTAAAAGCTTTTATTTTGGTTGAAAACTGCCGGGAGAGCTTAAAGCTTCTTTCTAAATGATTCTCATAAGAAATTTGATAAGATGCTTGGCACGTCGAAGAATTCATAATTCAGGTTGGAAAATATGGAAATCCGTATAAATATATATATATATATATATAAAAAAATCACATCCCTGCAAAAGCACTAACCTTAGTTTACTAGATGTACTAGTGGAAGGATTCAGGTTGATGTTAATGAATAAGGCACCTCGTGTTACTTCAGTTTCGTGTCAGTAATAATCGTGTTCCTCACAGGTGGACGTCCTGAAGGTGGATCTGGAAAGTGCAGAGAGGAAGATCCTGAGAACCTGATCCTGCTGCTGCTGGAGCTGCACCTGCAGTGGGCGGGGACAAGCCCTCGGTGGTCCGCTATTGGTTCAGTCTGCTCAGGGAGTTGGGAGCCAGCAGCTCCTTTATACTGGGATGGGTGAACACGCAGTTTGTGCCGCAAGGATGATATTCTAAACAATACTCTGAATCATTTATGTCCGATTATCTGGATATGCAACGACAAAGCAATGGTCCATCTGAATAACGGTTCTCAGTATGAACAGCTGGAGTCAATGGGACCTTATGAAAGCTTGACTTCCAGTTCTTCATGCATGTGATCCTCTTATCTACAACTTCTAGATCATTCCAGCAGGAGTTGGACCAGGATCTGTTCCAAAGAACAAAAGATCTTCAGGGATCATAAAAGATTTTTTATTGATGAAGAAAAACCTTGGGTTGATTAGTTCCACATTCACACCACTGCCCGATTTATCGCCTCCTTAAGGCGTCTTTACACAGCCGAGTTAAGGCTGCTCTGTGCCTGCTTAAATTTCAGTGTAAAAATGCAATGCCAGATAAAAGCCAGACTAAATTATGCCTGCTCTGACCCACCTCAGCCCTTAGTATCAAAGTATACAGTCGTGATTGCTGTGTAAATGCATTTATGCCACCTCTGAGCAGGATTAAATAATCGGTGTGAAAGACATCTAAATGCCACCTCAGAAGCGCTTCTGAGCCACCTTTGCAGTGTAAATTTGGTATAAGGTGTCTTTACACAGCCGAGTTAAGGCTGGTCTATGTCTGCTTAAATTTCAGTGTAAAAATGCAATGCCAGATAAAAGCCAGACTAAATTATGCCTGCTCTGACCCACCTCAGCCCTTAGTATCAAAGTATACAGTCATGATTGCTGTGTAAATTCATTTATGCCACCTCTGAGCAGCATTAAACAATCTGTGGAAAGACGCCTAAATGCCACTTCAGAAGCGCTTCTGAGCCATCTTTGCAGTGTAAATTTGGCTTAAGGCGTCTCTACATAGCCGAGTTAAGGCTGCTCTGTGCCTGCTCAAAATTCTGTGTAAGGACATTATGCCGCATAAAAGCCAGACTAAATTATGCCTGCTCAGACCCGCCTCAGCCCCTAGTATCAAATCATAAAGTTGTATTTGTGTCTGTGTAAATGCATTTATTCCACCTCTGAGCAGCATTAAACAATCTGTGTGAAAGACGCCTAAATGCCACTTCAGAAGCACTTCTGAGCCACCTTTGCAGTGTAAATTTGTCACTAGGAAATTAAATTAATAAAGGCATCTTTACACAGCTTAAAGGCTGCTCTGCACCTGCTCAAAATTATGCGTAAAGACAGAATGTTGCATAAAAGCCAGACCAAATTATGCCTGCTCTGACCCACCTCAGCCCTTAGTATCAAAGTACTATTGTACTTGTAATGGCAAAGTAAAAAAATTGTAAAAGTTGTAATTGCAGTGCAAATGCATTTATGCCTCCTCTGAGCAGCTTTATGCAATCTGTGTAAACACGCTTTAATGCCACTCCAGAAGCGCTTCTGTGCCACCTTTGCAGTGTAAATTTAGCACAAGTCAATGAAGATGTGACAATGTGACAAATAAAGATATATTATGTAATATAATACATTAACGTCTACATAAAAAAACATTTCTACATAAATTAACACTGAAAATACTATTTGCAAACTATATTTTTCAGTACAGAATAAAATGTATATTTTTAACATGTTGCTTGATAAAAATAGGTTGAATTCAGATAAATTCAGGCCACTTTATAATTAAATGTAAGAAAACCTGAATTCACTTAACACTGTGTGCAAATACCAGGCGTATAAAATATATTTACGAATGTCACGTACCTTGACTGTTGGAGGAGAATTTTCACTGAGATTGCTGAAGTGCATTATGGGATTGCTTTATCTGTGAAGGGATGACTGAAATGTGTTTAGAGCAATAACATAAATCCTATAATGAAAACCCACTGTTGTGCAGTTATGATAATTGCATCTGTAGAAACACCATGTGTGCTTTCCCATAAAAAATAAAATAAAAATCGTGTTTTTATTACTTCAGTGAAGAAGTAAATTACCCATAATGCCAAAGCCAAACCCTTCCAATCCAAAATCCTAAGTTAAATAAATTAAAAATATAAGTATAAATATTCAGAATAATATTTTATTTAAATTATAAAAATTAAATCAAATTAAAATTATTAAATTAAATGAATATAACTATTGCAATAACATTTAGTAAAAAAATGAATATTTAATAATAATACATACTCAGAATAATATTTAAAATATAGAAATTAAATCAATAAATATTACTACTGCAATAATTCTATTGTACTGTAAATAAAAAATGAATTTAATAAAATCTTAATTATTATTACTATTAGAATTATTATTATTTAGAATAATGCATTTAGATTCAATGCATTTTGAATCCCCACTGCATTCAAGCAGGCTCGGATAACCCCACTGCTCAAAAAACCTACATTAAACACTTCACTTACAGATAGCTACAGACCTGTCTCTCTCCTTCCATTCATACTTAGAATAATTCTTAGATATAGTTGAGATATAAAGTTATTAGAATAATATTTAAATTATTAAAATTAAATAAAATATTACAATTGCCATACTATTGTAATGTATTAAAAAAATTAGAACACCAGAAGAACTCATATATATATATAGAGAGAGTGCATATATTGAGTTAAAATGCAGTATTTTACACACTAATCAATGTCTTACAGTCAATTTGAGGAGTTCAATCCGTCATTAGAGATGTTAAAGTACTTTCTTTATGCCTCTAATCACGTTATGTTGTAATTGATTCTCTTTACTGAAGAAACAAACGTCTATGCTGAAAATGAATGGGAAAATTCCACCAAAACACAAAGACAGCAGAAATAAACGAGAGACATTTATTATCCTCAAAAAGAGACAAATGTGAGACACTGGAGATACAGATTCATTCATTACAAAACAAAAAGCATGAGCTGCAAGTCTGTGTGTGTGTGTGTGTGTGTCTGTGTGTTTAGGACTGGATACCAGCCCATTAATAATCTCACATCAGTTAAAAGCTGAGACTCAGGCTCGAGAGGAAAACACGAGGAAGCGGATGCGTCAGTCCCAGAGCTTGATCTGTCCGTCCCAGCCGCAGGTGATCACCTTCGACGTCTCGTGAGGATGCCAGAGCGCGCTGATGCACACCTTATCATGCGCTTTGATCCGATGATAGAGTTTCGTCGTCTTCCAGTCCCAGATATTCAGCTTCCCGTCAGCATCGCCGGAGACCACGTAACTGCAGTAAAACCATACACTTAATGCAGTGATTCTGAACATGTACTGGGACAAAAAATACAGATGAAAATTATATTATATATAACCTATGAATAAATTAATATATATAGATAAATTATCAAATATTATATAACCTATGAATAATTTAATATATATAAATAAATAAAAAAAATTTTTTTTTTCAGGCTTTTAAGGATTCAAAATATACCTCTGCATTTATGCATTGCTCTGAAATGGTTCAAAAAGGTTTTTTATTTTCAATCAGAGAAATCATTATTTCAATTAAAAGTCTTTATAACGAAATAAATCCAAAATGTTTAAATGTAAGAAGTAAAACACAGTAAAAATATAGTTAAAATCAAGGCATATTTTCAAAGTAAAGATACTGAAAATTTATATGCACCAATATAAAAATACATATTTATGTATAATATAATATATATATGCCAATATAAACAATATTTTCAATATTTTAAACCATAAAAGTGTGATGATTTAACGTTTGAAAATGAAGACCATCATAAATTAGTACTGTAACTTACAACTGTGCTGTAAAATTATTCAATTCTTCTAAAATACTAAATTTTTTATTTTACAGTAAAATTACAAAACTAATATTTCTTATTTTGTTTTAAATAAATAATAGTAATATAATAGCAACAACATCAATAATAATAATAATAATAATAATTATTATTATTATATTTTCATATTTATCAAAATAAAACCAAAATGACAAGATGGCTTAATGCGATTATCAAATTATTTAAAGAATTATTAAATAAATATATGCGCTCCACAAAAAAAAAAAATAAATCCAATAAAGAAAAAAAACAACTTGGTTTAATGTAAAAAAAAAAAAAAAAAAAAAAAAAAAAAAAAAAAATTATTAATGATCAAATTTTCCGCCAAGCATTTTCCAAATAAAAGCTTGATTGTTTAACATCTGAAAACGAAGAAATTGACCTAAACATTAGTATTGTAATTTTACAGTTGTACTGTAAAACAAAAGTATTTTTATTTGTATTACTATATAATATTTCTTAAATACTATTTTTACAGTGAATTATTACAATAGTAATATTTTTTTGTTTGAAACAATATTAATATTTTATTTAGTAGTAATAATAATAATCATTAGGGCCCGAGAACCGGTGGTGCGAGGACCCTCTTGTATCTGCTCCGTTTATTATTATTTTTATTCTTCTTCTCTAAGATCAATCGCATTTTTGAGGGCCTAAACATGCTCAAAAAGTCATGAAACTTTGCACACGCCTCAGAAGTGGCAAAAATTTACATCTGATATGGGTTTCAGAAGTGGGTGTGGCAAAATGGCTCGACAGCGCCACCTATACACTTTACACGGAGTGCGCCTCGAGCTACGTTTCACGTACATGTACGAAAATCGGTACACACATGTAACACACCAATACCTACAAAAAAGTCTCCTGGTACGAAATCCGAATCCCAACAGGAAGTCGGTTATTTTGAATTTTCTCTGCCAAATTTGTGTCGTTTTTGCCATTTTCAGGGGTTGTACTTTAACGAACTCCTCATAGAGATTTATTCAGATCAACACCAAAGTTGGTCAGTGTAATCTAAAGGCCGTTGTGATGTTAAATTGCGAAGATCTAGAGTTTTCGTTGAAGGCGTGTCCGTGGCGGCCTAACAATTTTCGATGTTTCGCCATGAAAAAGGAAGTTGCTATAACTCAGACATACAATGTCCAATCTGCCCCAAACTTCATATGTTTGATAAGAGTCCTAACCTGAACGGATCGACATGCCCATATTCAGTTATAGTCATAGCGCCACCTGCTGACAACAGGAAGTGACATGTTTTACGCTGTAACGAACTACTCCTAGAAATATAATGACATTAAAAAAATTTTTTGCTCAGTCTAATCTAAAGGCTTTTGCGATGTTAAATTGTGAAGATCTTGAGTTTTCGTTAAAGGATGTGTCCATGGCACCCTGACAAATTTCGATGTCTCGCCATGGGAATAAAAGGTTTTGTAACTCAGGCATAAAACGTCCGATCTTCCCCAAACTTCACATGTGTGATAAGAGTCCTGGCCTGAACACATCTGAAGGCCAATATTCCATCGGGTGTGGCAAAATACATTTCACCTACATGTACGTAAATCGGTACACACATGTAACACACCAATACCTACAAAAAAGTATATTGGAGCAAAATCCGAAAGCCAACAGTAAGTCGGTCATTTTTAATTTTCTCAGCAAATTTTGTGTCATTTTTGCCATTTTTAGACGTTGTATTTTAACGAACTCCTCCTAGAGATTAATTCAGATGAACACCAAAGTTGTTCAGTATAATCTAAAGGCCTTTGTGATGGTAAATTGCGAAGATCTAGAGTTTTCGTTAAAGGGCGTGTCCGTGGCGGTCTGACAAATTTTGATGTTTCGCCATGAAAAAGGAAGTTGCTATAACTCAGACATACAATGTCCAATCTGCCCCAAACTTCGCATGTTTGATAAGAGTCCTGGTCTGAACACATCTGGCATCCAATATTCCATTATAATCATAGCGCCACCTGCTGGCAACAGGAAATGGCTTGTTTTACACTAACTTAAACATGCAATGTCCGATCTGCACCAAATTTCACATATTTGGAAAGAATCATGGCCTGAAGACATCTAAAGGCCAATATTCAGTTATAATCATAGCGCCACCTGTTGGCAATAGGACACGTCATGCTTTATACTAACTCAAACATACCATGTTCAATCTGCACCAAATTTCACGTTTGATAAATGTGCTGGACTGAAGAAATCTACATGCCAAAATCCAGTTATAGTCATAGCGCCACCAGCTGGCAGCAGGAAGATTGGCACATATAAATATATTTGACATATTCCTCCTATATTTACCACTTTAAATGCATATTGTTCGCCGTTCGCTGTTTTACTAAAGCCACCCCCTGGCGGTGAGCCCGGGTGCGAGGGCCCGTTCATCGCTGCTTGCAGCTTTAATTATTATTTTATTTTCATTTTGATATATAAATTACTTTTTTTTTGTTGTTACAAACAAGCACAGCAAACCTGGAGCATTTATTACAAATAAATAATCTGCATTTTAAAAGCAATTTTGAGAAAAAATTATATTAATTTCAAAATATTTAACACTTTGTGAAACTGAGCCGTATCAAACCTGTCCTGTAGAGCACACTGGACCTGAGTGAGACCACCTCATCTGTCATATTTCAGATGTAAACAGGGATTAAAGTTCCGTCGCTACGACAGATTTCCGTCAGTTCATAAAGAGAGTCACTTGCTTCATTCCTGAATGATTCAGTCGTTCGAACGAATCAATTGAATGAATGATTCAGTCGTTCGAACGAATCAATTGAATGAATGATTCAGTGATAAAATCAGTGACTTGCCGCAACCTGCTGGCGATTTAGACTTGCTGCCACCTGCTGGCGATTTAGTTTAATTTTTACCGTATAATTTCAGTTATTTAAATCATAATTGTATATTTAAAACATTAATCTCCACATGAATTTAATTGCCCTTATGCTACCTCTGAGCCTCATTAAACGTCTGAAAATGTACCTACAAGCCACTTTTGTGTTCTTCTGTGCCACCTCTGTAGTACAAATTAATTTATTAATACTAATTTCATATGATTGGTAACTTTTTTGTCTTTTAATTATATATGCAAATGTTTTAAATATACAATTTTGAATACAGAAATATGATTCAAATAACAAATTATACGGTAAAAATTAAACTAAATCGCCAGCAGGTGGCAGCAAGTCACTTATTTGATCACTGAATCATTCATTCAATTGATTCGTTCGAACGACTGAATCATTCAGGAATGAAGCAAGTGACTCTCTTTATGAACTGAAATCCGTCAGCTTTGCTTGATTCAGGAGCGCTGCGTCAGCTCGAAGATCTAATCACACTAATTACTGCCTCGTCTGAGGAGATTCACCTCATGTCCGGAGAGAAGTCCACCTGACAGGCGTATCCCGCCACCATGTGACCCTTGAAGATCTTCTTCTTGTTGAGCCGGAATCTGTTCTGCGCTCCGAAGATCAGGATCTGATTGTCCATGGACTGACAGGCCAGCCACTTTCCTGAAATTAACCAAATAAATTAAATTATTACTGCGCAGCTCAGGATGCCAAGATCTCCAGCTCACATTCACTTATCATTCAAGCTAAGAGCTGTATATCTTAAAAATAAACTAGTAATAATAATAATAATAAACTAGGCTGTCTTCAGGAAGCACTGAATAATTACACTGGTTTAGTGCACGGAGGACTAGAAGTGACACTTAAAAATAAAATTACGGACATTTAATTTCAACTATAAAAATGGAAATAAATCACTTTTTAAATGGACAAATTAAGACGTATATAAAACAGTTTATAAAATGCAAGTTTTAAAATGTAATTAAATAAATCCATAACTATAGTAAATTATTAAATAGTAAATAAATTAATAAATATTTTAAATTGCATTTAAAGACCCAAATGCTTTTATTATTAAGAAATAAGAAATTAGACTTAAGAAATATCATTGGACTCTTCAGGACAACAATTATTGTTATATTTTAAGTTGTACAATAAAAACAATAAAATACCATCAATTAAATAATAATTAAAAACATAAAACAGGAAATAAATCACTTTTTTTAAAAGGACAAAATATACATGTTTAAAACTATTTATTTAAATAATTAAACAAAATAAAAAAAAATCTTTAAAATGAAAAATAAATAAACATAAAACTGTTTATTTAATTTGTACTTTAAAACGTAATAACTATAATAAATAAAACTATAAATGACTATAAATAAATAATTATAGTAAACTAATAAATATTAAAATAAATGAATAAATAAATATTTTAAATTGCATGTAAAATAACCAAAGAATTATTAATCGATTAAAAAAAAAAAAAAAAGGCATTAAACTCTTCTGGACAACAAAAATTGACTTAATTTTACTTTGTGTAAAATCCATCAATTAAATAATAATTCAAACATAAAAGGCAAATAAAATCACTTTTTAAAATGGACAAATAATAGATATTTAAAGCTACTTAATGCATGTTTTAAAATGTAGTTAAAATTAATAAATGATATTGAATATTCAATTTATGTTTTAAAACCTAATAAAACTATAACTATAGTAAATGAATAAGTATTAAAATAAACATTTTAAATTACACTTAAAAAGCCAAATGCTCTTCTTCATCCATATTTTCAGCTTACATTATGAACTCTTGGGGACAAAAATAACTTTCGACTCGATTTTAAGCTGCTAACGAACAATAAAGTACCATCAATTAAATATTTAGAGTTATTGAACAGTCTTGAAATATTGTTTTGTCGAAGCTGCTGCTTTAATGATTGTAAACACCGGCTCTTTAAAGAAACTGTGCTACAAAATAAAGCTAAAAAATTCTAGATAAGTAAGAGTTAACCTCTCTAATCAACTAGTTAGTTCCTGGGGAATTATTTGAGCATCTTCGGGGGACCTGTGACTGAGGTCTGGGTTCACACGAGTTCATCTGCACCTCAGAAGAGAAACACTGACACGCAGGAGAACGAGGGATGCTGCTCAGTTATTGATCACAGAGAAGAAGCCATGTGAGCGATAGAGAGTCACATGACATGTACAGCAAGCTCACCGTTGGGCGACAGCGTGACCGCAGGCATCGAGTGCATACTGGGCTCAGCGATGTACTTGAAGTCCACAGGAATATCCCTGACAAGATGCATATAAATCACATTTTAAAACATGAAAAGCTGCACTGCAGTCAGCACATTTCGGCGTGTTATGAACATGTATTCAGACACACAGATGGAGGTTTAACTATGAAAGTATTAATGAGCATGAAAGTATTCATAGTACTGCTTTTTGGAAAAAAATATGCCAGTTGGCATGGAAAATGTATTTTATTTTATTTCATTAATATATTATTTATTTCAATTAATATA
>NW_015551037.1:194413-198462 GCF_001515605.1 Sinocyclocheilus anshuiensis
GTCATATTTTCTGCATTTAGCTTTTAAATGACCAGCACCTGCCTGGGTCTGTGCGACTTCATCTATGGCTTTTCTCTTCGCTTTCACAAACCGATCCATCTCCCATTCTAAGTTACGTCCTTTGGCTGTTTACTGTTTTATTTATTTTCTTTTTCTGCTGATGGCCCGCGCTCGACTTGAAGCAGCGCTGCTAGACCGATCGGTGTGTGACATCAAAGTACTTTGATGACATACACTGATCGATCTTCAAGTCGAACGCACCTCTTTACTCTCGTGTGTCACGTGACCGAGTGTAATCGCAGTGTCTGCGATTGAAAAATCGCGTTTTTTCATATCGCGATATTATCGCAAATGCAATTAATCGCTCAGCCCTAATTTTCTTAAAAAAAAAAAAAACATCTTACTGACCTCTTTTGAAAATTTTGTATTTTTTATTTTTTTATATTATTCTAACACTTAATTATTATTATTATTCGTTTTATTTATGATTTATTTGTTTATTTGCTACTTTATTTTTGCTATGTTAATCAGGTTCATATTCTAGATGTTCTACTAAAACTAAAGTTCAAGTTTAAGGCATATCATAGAGTCGAGAAAAGCAAGTCCTCAATCTGAGTCTCATGACAGTTTAATTAAGCTTTTGAGATGCAGAACTAAACACTTGAGCTCTGCCGTCTCATGAATCTCATCCAGCTCATCTCCTGTGTGTCTCCTGCGGACCCGACGGCGCTGGATAAACGAGCCGAGACGCTCATCACGAAGTAATTAAAGCACATCACTCAAGTGTTTGATCCTTCCACTAGCAGAGATAGAAACCACACAAGACTCACCGATAAACGTCCGCACACATCTTCTGTCATTATAAACCTCCCACAACTACAAGAGAAGACCAAAACCACATCAGCACACAGATATATCAGTAGCTGGACTTTTTATTTGTTAAAATGCATATGAACATAAAAGAAAAGTATCTTTTAGATGCTGTAAATGGTCACCATTTATTTTAAGGTCTTCGTGTTTCATTTTAAGTTTCATTTAAACAGTCCTGACCAGCTCTTTTTTTAAATTAAAATATTCCATCAGGTCTCTCAATTAATATTTAACTCAAATACATTGTAAAACACTTTTCATAAAAATTCATAAAATAGTATGTTGTCTTAAAAACTGCTTGCATAATAATAATAATTATTATTATTATTAATATTTTATTATTAGATGAATAGACTATTGTACAGATTAATACAACTATTATTGTTGTTGTAATAAGTATTATTATTCAAGAATTAGAACATTGTTTAGGATTAAGTTTTATATAACAACGTCCTGCGGTGTGACGTCAGCTAGATATTCAGAGCGACTCTCTGAAAGTGCAAACTTATGTGAGGACATGAGAGGCGTCTCTGAGCTGAGGATCTCACCTTGATCTTACAGTCCATGGAGCAGGAGAGCAGGAGATGAGCAGACACCGGGAACAGACGGATGGCGCTGACGCCCTGCAGACAGGAGACGCGTGAGTGAAACACAGACCTGCGCGGGACGCCCGCAACATTCATGAGTGTCCCGCTCCCGCCCGCATTAAAGCAGCCTCTATAGATTTTTGTCAGTACATCCATGAAATTTACATGAAATAGTAAGTTCCACAACATCCCAGCATACAAAATCCCGATAAAATATTCGTTATTAAATCATCAACATTCACAAACCACTGTTATTTTTAACTCAAAGCAAGCTTAGGCTGCTGCGTGCATGGTTGGAGCAAAGAGCGCTCCCTTTATAATCACTAAAAAACTGACATCTCAGTAGGCCTGTCACGATAACAACTTTTTGTTGTGTGTTAAACTGCCCCAGAAATAAATGCAATAAACGATATTATTGTCATTTTAAGACCATATTATGCCACTGAATATATAATCATAATATAACAGCATAATAATGCACGAAGGCCTACACACATTTTCAAATGACAACAAAATTGTAATTCTTAAGAATATTTAGATCACGGAAATTAAGTATCAAAATATTAGATACCTTAAAAACCAGTGCACACTATGATGACTGGTGGCTGAAAAAGAATCGCCGAATCCAGTCATAAAAATAGAATTAACTGTACATTTGGCAAAATTTGAATGAATCAATCAAAAGCAGGGCTATAAAAGAGTCACTTCACCAGCATTCGACCATTTCATGTCAGCAGATACACAGAAACTGATCATCACTACAACCTGCCAAAATAAAAGTTCGGCTTAAATTAAATATATTACTATGGTACAACTGAATGTACTTCTTAAAGTAAAAATAATTTAAAAAAGAAGAAAGATTTATGAAAAATAAAAAGGGGAATTTGGGAAAAAAATAAAATAGGACCCTATAAAATAAAATTTGTGTTAAGCTTGTAATAAACTGTTGTTTAATTGTGTTCCTTTCATGACTTCAATTAAGAACATTTTTATTACTAAAATTTAATTTAACCATAAAAACAGAATCCAGAAAAATTACAACAGAAAACATGACATTTAAAATAAATAAATAAATAAAAAGGTATTTACAAATAAAATAAAATAGATTTCGTAAGGCAATAACATTTTTAACTGTTTGATTACTAAAATTGTATTTAACCATTAAACGGAATCAGCAAAAGTTTAATCAGAAAACAAATTCAGAAAAATAAAAAGAACTTGGGAAAAAATAAAATGGATTTCATAGGACAATAAAATGTACATTTTCGTTTAGAAATTGTTTTTAATTCTGTACATTTCATGATTTCAATTCATTGAATTTTGCTTACGAAAACTTAATTTAACAGAAAAAAAGGAATTTTGGAAAAATTTAAATTGATTTCATAAGGCCCTAAAATTATTATTATTTTTTTTGTTAATATATTGTTGTTTAATTGGGTATAGGGTTGCAAAAAGGTGGAAAATTTCCAGTAAATTTCGGAAGCATTCCAGACATTTTGGAAAGTTTCCAGGATTTTTTTTGGAATATTCCAGGGATTTTTGGAAAGTTTCCGGAAATGTATCAGAATTCTAATTCTGTATGTTTCATAATTTCATTTAATTACATTTAGATTACTAATATTTAATTCAACCATTAAAACAGAATCCAGAAAAACTAAAAATCCCTACCTTGGTGTGTCCGGTCCAGACGTGCAGCTGTTTCTTGGGCAGGTAGCATTTCTCCGGGACGTCCGCTGAGCGCAGGTTGATGCCCACGTCCTGAGGAACATGCAGGTACGAGCGGCCCTGATAATCGTACGCTTCTTTAACTGTAAAGAGGGAGAGAAAGCGGTTTAACTGCAGATTGAAGACTCGTTTAGCTGCACGTTTGTGGTTGTGGCTGCGTGTCGTACCGTGCAGGACGGTCTTCTCCTCCGCTGGAGCCTCTTCTTCATTCTTGCCTCGCTTTTGTCTCTTGGCTAGGATCTCATCTAGCTCTTTCTGCTCGTCCTGTCACATCAAAACAGGATTAAGAAAATGATTAGTCTCTAATAACACAAGTTATAATAATAATAATAATAATAATTTGTTACATTTATATAGCGCTTTTCTAGGCACTCAAAGCGCTTTACATTGTCAGGGGGTATCTCCTCATCAGGTTAAAGGTGATTTGGGGTTTTTAGCTAGAAAAATGATGACAATATACAGCAATCTGATGGTTTCCTATAAAGGGTCCTAAACAAATATTACACATGAATAGAGATGGGTATCGTTTACATTTTATCGATACCGATACTTATCGATACTGTTATCGATACTATTTGGTGCAAAAGACTGAGTAAATAATGACAGAATTTACATTTTTGGGAGAACTATCCCTTTAATGACAAGCGGGAGTGTAGCGTCTGGACCAATCAAAAACACAATTTTTCATTTGATTTAACAAATCAGTTATTCATTAGATTAACAAACGTTCACAGAAACCCTCCCCCCAATAAACATACTGGGGCCAAGTTGTCTGCGAACAAGGCCCAGGACCATGGTTACCATGGCAACCCCGACACCAGATCCATTTACGACCTAGTGGCATGTTGAGAATTACCCCCTTCTCAC
>NW_015551037.1:199300-199581 GCF_001515605.1 Sinocyclocheilus anshuiensis
GTAAATATCTACAGCGGATCTAAATATTTATAATTAATTATAACTAGTTATGATTAATTATTCATATTTCCCCATTAGCTGATTCGCTACAGGAGCATGTTTGTTTTGTACTGTCCCTTTAAGAGCTGCACGCATTTGTTTTTGTCTCAACTGTTTACTTTCACTTTAGATATAATTAACAGTGTTTATATGTAAACCCTGTGTGTTTTTGACATTATTAGCGCAATCAGATGATAACTAAGATAACTAAGTAATCAGGTGCTGTTTGACCGGCCTTTTAG
>NW_015551037.1:200004-200523 GCF_001515605.1 Sinocyclocheilus anshuiensis
CCTCCTTTGTTCACTATTACACTACTGCATATATTGCATCTGACACTGGTGTCGCTTAGTTTTGTAACGTGAGCCCACACTTTCGAACGTTTCACTCTTTCTGCGATGACTGATTGCAAGCAAACACACACCACACATGCGCATGGATATCACACGCATGTCGCGCAAACGTCGGACACATCATTCAGTGAAGGAAAATGACAAGCAACAGCTTCTAATTCGTCGTTAACATTGAAGTATACGGAGATAAAACAACACAAGTATCGATAACAGTATCGTTTGTCCTGAAGCTTATCGGTAGTCCGGTATTGACCCAATTACATACCGGTCCAAAAAAAATGCCGGTTCTCGGTAGAACCCGACCGATATATCGTTTAGCCGATATTATCGGCCGATATGAGCCTGTCGCCGGTATCGGTATCGGCGAATATGCCGCCGATACCCCGCCGATATGAACATTTTTTTTACAGAGCATATAACGCAGATAAAATGCTTGAAATGGTGTAATTACTTAGTTTG
>NW_015551037.1:200956-206555 GCF_001515605.1 Sinocyclocheilus anshuiensis
CGCGGAGGGTGGCGTTCGAGAGGGCTCCTCGAGCTGAAGGGATCCCCCGAATTTGGTGGAGATCCGCCGCCGCGTTCGCGAGATAGTGACACCAGCCAACACTTTCACTTCACTTAAGTCTCATTCCGCCATGATTCCAGTTTCGAAGGGAACGTACACGTTACATTCAAAGGGCATTAAAGTGCGCGAGACGTGAATTTATATTGTATTTATTTACAGATGTAGATTATGTCACACTTCTCTAGTAAGTTTCGTCTGTGTTTGAAGACAGTAGCGCAAATCCGTGAATGAATGTTCCGTAGTGAAATTGGAATAAAATTGAATAAACTTCAACTTTACTGTTCAGTGCACTGATGTCAGACTCATTTTGGATAAAAAATGTATTGTTAAATTGTTAAATGCCCTGCCTATCGGTATCGGCCCTAAAAAACCCATATCGGTCGGGCTCTATCTCGGTACCCATCCCTACACATGAATAATAATAAATTATTTTAAAATATGTTAAAATTTACTTTGAATCAAATTTAATTCAGATATTGCTATATAAATAATGTTTTCTTGTAAAACGTTTTCCAATATTTTTATTTACATCTTTAAAACAATCATTTGTTCATAAATCGATTCATCTCATCATAAATTGAAGGCTTTGAACGTCTCACCTCTGAGGGTTTGGCCACGTCTTTCTCATCCTGGTATTTGGCCCAGGGGCCGAGGAAGCTCTCGATGTCTGACGCATCTCCACCTTTCACCTTCTTCCTCTTCTCTGTCTTCTTCGCTCCCGTCTCAAACACCATCAGCCCTAGAGGAGGAACAATAACAGCATGAATTAACAGCCATTTCTTCTGACATACATACAACACACACTTTTACAGGGGTGCAAACTCATCATGGGTGAAAAACGTGACAAAGACAACATTTATTAAACACTTATAATATTTTAAACCCTTTATTATTTTTTAACTCTACAGTTGTGCAGTAAAATTCACTTTGAAAATTCACATTTCATTCATGAAGATGACATGAAAAAAATGTCTCCTGGTGGAAAACAAAGACTTGTAAAATTAAATTAGCATTATAATGCATTATAATATGATCCTTCAGAAATTATTCTAATATTCTGATTTGCTGCTCTAAAACATTTATTATTATTATGTTGAAAACAGCGGAGTATAATTTTTTCAGGTTACTTTGATGAATAGAAAGTTTAGAAGAACAGCATTTATCTGAAATAGAAATCTTTTGCAACATTATAAGTGTCTTTATCATCACTTTTGATCAATTTAAAGCATCCTTGCTAAACAAAAGTATTAATCTCTATAATTTTTAGATAGAAAATTATATTTTTTTTTTTATCCCCCCCCCAAAATAAAAATGATACTGACTCCAAGCTTTTGAATGGTATAGTGTATAATATTACAAAAGCTTTTTATTTCAGATAAATGCTGATCTTTGGATCTTCCTATTAATCAAAGAATCCTGAAAAAATGTACTCAACTGTTTTAAATATTAATAATAATAATCAATGTTTTTTAAGCACCAAATCAGCATATTAGAATGACTTCTGAAGATCATGTGACACTGAAGACTGGAGTTATGATGCTGAATATTCAGCTGCGCATCACAGAAATAAATTACAGTTTAAAATATTTTCAAATAGAAAGCAGTTATTTTAAATAGTAAAAATATTTCACAATTTTACTGCTTTTGCTGTATTTCTGATCAAATAAATGCAGGCTTGGTGAGCAGAAGAGAATTCTTTAAAAAAGATAAAAAATATTACTGTTCAAAAACTTTTGACTGGTAGTGTAGATCGAGTCCACTTTGATTGAATGTTGTTATTGACAATATTTATAATTGCGAAACATTTATAATTGATGAAAATGAAAGAAGAGATGCTGAATGACATGAATCAAACCTTTGTTTTTCTCCGCTTCTTCCACGGCTCCAATGTAGCTGCTGGATGAGACCTCACTGGTGTCCACAGACGGGTCCAGAGCGTAACCTGATCAATCACACACATCTGATATTGAGTATACATGTTCTGCGTGTGATTCGAAGACACACGAGTGAGAATGACGTGTATCTCTCACCGAACGTGGAGAACGTTCTTCTCTGCTGCTCAAACATGAAGTCGTTGACATGAGCCGGTTCGGCGTAACCAGACAGCATGTTTCTCGGGGCGGACATCTGTTTCGATCTGAACGGGTTTGTTGGTCCAAACTGGAATGAGATGAGAGAATTGATATAAACTAGATAAAAAAAATTTGTCAAGACAAACTTTAGGTTAAAGGGGTCATATGATGCGATTTCAATTTTTCCTTTCTCTTTGGAGTGTTACAAGCTCTTGGTGCATAAAGAAAATCTGTAAAGTTGCAAAGACTAAAGTCTCAAATCCAAAGAGATATTCTTTATAAAAGTTAAGAGTCAGCCACGCCTACCTAAAACGGCTCGTTCTAACACGCCCCCACATATCTACCTCACGATCTGGGAAGAATTGCATAACGCCGCCCAAATGTTCACGCAAAGAAAGAAGGCGTAACTTTTATTCTCATACCATGATGCGAGCGTGTGGCGGCGCTGACCCAGATCCGGCGTGATCACTGGTACTGTCGTGAACGCGCGTCCACAACTAATGCAGTAGAGATGAAAATGTGGAATAAAGTCATTATTTTTGTTTTCTTTGCGCAAAAAAGTATTCTCATAGCTTCGTAACTTTACAGTTGAACCGCTGATGTCACACAGACTACTGTGCCTTGAACGTGGTAGTTACCTTGCTGTCTATGGGAGGGTCAGAGAGCCCTCAGATTCAATCAAAAATACCTTAAATTGTGCTCCGAAGACAAACGAAGGTCTTACGGGTTTCGAACAACACGAGGGTGAGTAATTAATGACAGCATTTGCATTTTTGGGTGAACTATCCCTTTAAGTCTAGCCTGAAAATTTGAAAGAGTTGTAAAAGCTTGACAAGTTTTAAACAGTTTTAATCAAATTGAGACAGATAGACAGATAGCATGATTTAGCATATTGCTAGGATGTTTTAACACGTTGGTAGCACGTTGGTAGAATGGTTTTAACATGATGTTGCTACCATGTTTCTACATGATGTTAACATATTGCTAGCATGCTTCTGGTTTAGCACTATTAGCATGTTGTTAGCATGTTTTTAACATTATTAGCATGTTGCTAACATGATTTGCAGGTTTCTAACATCAATAGCATGTCATTAACATGTTACTAACATGTATCTAACATAATTAGCATGCTGTTAACCTGTTTCTAACATGATTAGCATGCTACTAGAATGTTTCTGGCATGATTAGCATTCCGTTAGCATTTTGTTGGCATGTTTCTAACATGATAAGCATGTTGCTAGCATTTTACTAGCATGTTTCTAGCATGATCGGCTTGTTGTTAACATGTTTCTAACATGATTAGCTTGTTGCTAACATGATTTCCATGTTTCTAACACGAATAGCATGTCGTTAGCATGTTACTAACATGTATCTAACATAATTAGCATGCTGTTAACATGTTTCTAGCATGATTAGCATGTTACTAGCATGTTTCTGGCATGATTAGCATGCCGTAAACATTTTGTTAGCATGTTTCTAACATGATAAGCATGTTGCTAGCATTTTACTAGCATGTTTCTAGCATGATCAGCTTGTTGTTAACATGTTTCTAACATGATTAGCTTGTTACTACATTTTACTAGCATGATTGGCATGTTGTTAGCATGAAATAGTACATTGATAGCAAGTCTTAAGTTGCTAAGCTTGGATAGATAGACAGATAAGAAATATTAGGTAGAATGGAAGCTTAAATGAGTCTAAAATGATTAGAAATAGTACATAGAATGGCAGTTTGATTGAGTCTCAAGGGATTCTGGGAGTTTAAATTTGAATTTTGACAGTTGGAGTTTGAATAGTCTTGGCTCATTTGAACATTCCGCCAATGTAAGTCGATGGAATTTTTATGATTTTTCATTTTCATTTTTAGGAAAAAATGTAAGTCTCATCAGTCTGAAAAGAGCAAGCAACCCGAGTCAGAATAATCTGAAGATCTGGGCTGAGTTTGGTGGTTGTAGTTTGAAAACTCTAGGAGGAGCAGCTTTTAGAAATGTAGTCTAAGAAGAAGAATAAACTTATATTGCAGACCAGTAGTTTGTCTTTCTCAAACCAACCTAACAAGACGCTCATATCACATATTACACGCAATAACTGAAAAACACAATATGAATGCATGCATCAGTCACCTCTGGAGCAAACATGGTTTCATATGTAGGGTTGTAAGTGACTTCTTTGAGTGCTGGATCAAGATGAACACCGGTCTCAACATCTTCCTGACAAACACAACACACGATTTTACTTATCAGTTAGTGAACAGAACACCAAAATTAACATTTTACTCGACTGTTTATCCTACAGAGTTAATACACAAACATAGCAGCGTTTTTCAAAATACAGTTCACTTAAAAACCACTTTAACGTCATTAAAATCTACTGTAACGTTACTGAAGCATTCTGAGGTGTGTTTGACGCAAGCGTTTCTTGTTTACCTTCACGGCGACTTCGGGCGCGGAATTCAGAACGGCTAACGCCGTTATAGTGCCGGGTTTTAACGGCTGAAGATGAGCTACCGCGTCTGGATCGACCTTCTGCGGACTGGTAACGTTACCGAATTCGGACTCGTTTTCCGAATCTGAGCCGCTGCCGTAAGAAACGAGGGAACTCGCCGCCGCCGCCATCTTGGATGTTGTTGGTCTTTCGTCAGCAAGTCCTTCTTCTTCTTCTTCTTCTTCTTCTTCTGATGTTTATTGGCGGTTTTGGCAAACCAACTGAAAGGTGCATTTCCGCCACCTACTGATCTGGAGTGTGGAGTGAACAGATTTGGTAGAGATAAGGACATTAAAAAAAATAAAAAATAAAAATGTTATACCACAATTACAATTTATATTCTTTCCATACTTCCTGTCTTTTTTAGATAATTGAACACTTCTTTAATTCTTGATTGCATTTGTCTATCCCCTAGTAATATCTTGAGTGATACTTTATCATGTCCCATCAAACCTAATTTATGATTAAGTTGATTTCTTTCTCTTTCATACGCATCACATTCTAGAAGAATGTGCTTTACTGTTTCTGGATTCCCACATTTATCACATCTTCCATTTTCATGCTTCCCTATTTTGTGTAAATTGAAATTTAAAGCTGAATGTCCAATCCTCATTCTTGTTATGATAACATCTTTCTTCCTGCTCCCACATCTTATTCTCTCTTCAACTACACACCCCTGTATCTGGTAAAGGTGCCTTCCTTTTATTCCACTATCCCACAACTTTTGCCATATCTTTCTTACTTCAACTGACATAAATCTCTTGATTTCAGATTTGCTAATTGTTATATTAAAAAGTGTTTCTGTTGCTCATGAAAACGTTTCTGAAACGTCTGAGGGATGGGAGATACCAATTATTTTGTTTCCGATACGATACCGATATTTTTCAAGGCAGTATCGTCGATATCGATACCGATTCAATACTTCTGAACTAAACTTTTAAATTATGAAATGTATTAAATTATTAAATTACTAAGAGTAAAAT
>NW_015551037.1:206986-212404 GCF_001515605.1 Sinocyclocheilus anshuiensis
CTGTTGCATGCATAAAATGCAACCTTTTTATTCTGACAGTGTATGATTTCTATTAACATTACAGAATAGAACATGACCAATATTATCTTTCTACGTTCAATTTAAATAACTGTAATTGCACAAACTATGTAGGCTACAATTTCAGTTTGTTTATTGTGAAATAACTCTGTCCTTCTGTCCTCTGATAAGCATTGTTCAGGGCTGCCCTTCCCAAAAGCTTTAATGCTTTCTTATGATACTTTTGGGAAACGCCAGCCCCGTTTGAATGCACTGTCAGCAGTGAGTGAATGCTCTCTGTGATGGATTAGTTCTGTCTTGCAACATTTGCTGTCCAGATGAGCAGGAAAGTAGTTCTATCCTACACAATTACTCGCTAACAAAGGTTATTCATCCAATTCAATGCATATTGTACGAATTTTTTTTTTGTTAAATTAACAAAATCACTGGTAAATAAAACACTGAAGGCGGTGACTGTGTAGTTCTGACGTCAACTCTTTACGGAAGTCACAACGGTTCGTGAAAAATAGCTAGAACTTTATGCAGGCTGTGTGCATTTTACTGTGGACTGACTGTTTTGAAACTTATATGGTAGTTACATATCACCTAGACCTCAGTTATCATGAAAAAAGCCAGGAAATTTCAGTTTTGACAATATGGGACCTTTAACTAAAACTGTAAACACAATTTTTGTTACTTGAAATAGAATTAAAACAAAAAATACCTTTTCAGATTTTTTACCTTACCTTGATGTACTAAAATAACTAAAACTTCAATGAAAACTAAAAAAGTTTTGCACAGGAAATTTAAATAACTTATAAAAATTACAAAACAAAATCACTAAAACTTTAACACAAAATTAAAATAAAAAATATTAATAACTCTTTAATAGTAACTCAGTGATATATTTTTTTAAATGTTTTTTTTAAAGACGTTTCTTCTGCTCATCAAAGCTGCATTTATTTGATCAAAAATACAGGAACAAAAACAAAGACTTTTGTAACAATATACACTACCATTCAAAAGTTTGGGGTCAGTAATTTTTTTTTTTTGTGGAAAAATGTATGTTTTTATTCAGCAAGGATGTGTTAAATTGATAAAAAGTGATAATAAAGACTTACATCGTTAGAAAAGATTTCCATTTTAAATAAACGCTGTTCTTTTTAACTTTTTATTCATCGAAGAATTCTGAAAAAGTATCACATGTTCCCAAAAAAATATGAAGCAGCAACAGTTTCCAGCTCTGATAATAAATCAGCATATTAGAATGATTTCTGAAGATCATGTGACACTGAAGACTGGAGTAATGATGCTGATCACAGAAATACATTACAGTTTAACACATATTCACACAGAAAACAGCTGTTTTAAATTGTAATAATATTTTACTGTTTTTCTGTATTTCTGATCAAATAAATTCAGCCTTTATAAGCATAAGATATTTCTTTAAAACACATCTACTGATCCCAAACTTTTGAACAGCAGTGTGTACATATAAAAGTATATATGAGATGCGTTTTGTGAGAGGTAGATGTGTAAAACCAAACTACATTTGCCATCATCGGCAGCACAGGAATTATAAAATAATAAATAAGCATCGATAATTTCACTCCTAATGTGCACTAACAAGCAAACACTACACATTCTGTATTCTCCATAAAAAGTAAAAGTATTATGCAATTCTGTATTCTGTCAGGTGTGGGCGTGGTTTGACCTAAACAACACCGGCGCAAGTTGTTTGTATTTGCGATTACTCTGATTGGACGAATGGGTGTGGTCTGTGCGCGGTATCAGCCAATCAGCTGAGGGTTCCCGCTGTGGGCGGGGCGGCGGTTTGTTGCAGCGAGTTCAGTTGTGTGTGGCTCCAACAATAGAAAGCGGGCCGTACCATCTGCAGCCGGAGGGGTGGCGCCACACGCACCGACATCCAGAATATCGCTTCTTCCCACAAATGGAGCACATGCTTGGTTTATAAGGGTTTATTCTGCGATTACTGGTATTACCGGCTGCTGTGCCGCGAAATTAGGCGGATAGTTACTGACGCACATCTGCTGTATTTTTACTGTGGATCTCTTTTCCAGCATTGACGGTCCTCGAGTCCCGAGCTCCCGGGATTCACACTCGCTGTATATCAGTACTGTATTTCTGCAATGAACACCGCGCGACCGAACCGACAGGAATATTTTAAGGAATAACCTCGGGAAAACATGGAATAATACGAATACATAACATTTATTCAGGTATGATGTTTTATGCATGCTTGCTTTAAGGTATGCACTGTTCTTTACTGCGTTTTACTATTTGCAGTTAAAATTATTTGAAAAACGCATAATGCAAATATGCATGGGAAAAAGTGTTCATATATGCATATTCAATTTTTTGCATTTATCTTCTTTGGCTGATGCATTTACGATGTAAACCAACACTGCGTGGCCCCATTCAGGAGTGGATGACAGGTGTGGGTTGAATTATGCATGCATGTGAAATAACTTGCATAATGCATTCTAAAGCATCCCGAATGCATGCTACACGATGTGAGCATTACATATTACACGCGACTGCTGTTTGTTTTCATTGAAGGCATTCAAAAATATCACTTATTTGTGATCACTTGGTTTCGTGCTGCTCTGAGATTGATGCATTCGAGGGGGAAGGGGTGTCACATCTGTATGGCAAACACAAGGCAAACTATCGCACCAAAATGCGATTTGCATGCTTGCTAAACAGTGTGCACTCCAGAGTACTGCTGGGATGGCATGCCAACTATTTAGCAGTAGGATAAAAAAAAATACTTGAGTTGTTACAAGTAAATATAATATAGTGCATACTCAATGCATAAGGCAAATGCATCCCGTATTGGTGCGAATGAAGTGTACATTTGAGTGCAGTTTTGTGCATGCAGGGGGAAGGGCAGCAGACACTGGAAGACTCGCTTTGTGAAACCCGAGACTTCAAGAAAGCACAACGCATCATCGCTTCTCTGTTCAACAACGCGTTCATTAAATGCATTTAAAATAATAGCACATTTCAAAAGGATTGCATGCTTTTCTCGTGCTTTAACGCATGAACATCTTATACAGTTGTTTTTTTCCCCGAATGAGGTGCTATGTGTGGTATACGAGGAGGAAAGATTCGTTTTAATGAATCGGTTAGCTCACCGACGCCGCTCAAAAGATCCGAATCGCGTAACGTGTTTAGCACCAAACATTGTTTTTGTCAAATATGGCACGTTTTCGTTTAAGTTTTCGATTTTACTGCCAAATTAAGTTATGTCTTTGCCTATTCTCGGGTGATTTACAAACGATCCGAATCTTTCAACAGAACCGACTCGAAAGACTCGGTTCGTTCGGGCATCACTAGTGTGCGTTGTGTGTCATCATCGCGACCACATGCAGCGTTCACTTCAAACTTTATTGGCTCGTATTGCCAAAGCATGAATAAAAACCTTATATAATGCTCTAAAGCAGTGTTTATCTGTTGGGAAATCCAGATTAGGCTGGTATATGTGTTTTGGTAACTGGTTGACCATCTTGATCACCTTAATCTTGTGTTACATAAATGCATGACAGGTTTTGGTGCCATTTACATTATGTCTGATTCAGCCGTACACATGTACAGTGTTCACACACATAGGTGCATAAATGCACTTTTAAAGAGTTAATTTGCTGAATATCAGACACTGCAGTTTCACTGGTTGTGCATTAATGATCCAGATGTGAAGTGGGTCAGTCTGATGTTGTTGTCGACTTCAGTTCTTTGTCTTGAGCAGAAAAGTTTGTTTTTCTTTTCTGGATGGATTTTTGTTCAGAAAACCCTTTCAAACCCTGTTTGATTTGCTGCCAGGACAGACCGGCTGAAAAGAAGAACGTGTGTGTTGATATGTATAGTTATATTCATTATATATAATTATTTAAACAATATATATTTTAAATTTATTCTAATAATATGTATTTTATTTATATTTAAGCAATAAACAACAATATACTATATATGCAATAATATTAAATATAATATTAAATATTAAACACATTTTAAAAATTAAATAAAATATGACATTATAAATAAAATGATCAAATTATTTACAAATAATAGATATTATATTAAATTAAATTTTAAAGTTGCATTTAAATATAAAAAATATATGTAGGTACATGTTGTTTATCACCCATATATATAAATAAAAATTAAAAATAACATTTTTCAAAATAATTACATGTAATGAAAAAAAAATTATATTAAATATTACACTGGGGAAAAATGGTGTAGGGTTTACTTTTAGCTGAAATTTTGAAGCAGAAAGACTGAAAAGGTAATTTCTTGTCAAATGTACTTCAATAATCCTTGTTTTATTTACAACTTGTGTACAAAATAAACCATTAAAATTGATTTGGGGTAAAATGTGAAAAAAATGTAATAAACAACAATATACCATATATACATATATGCAATAATATTAAATATGTATATAATTATTTAGAAAGTTACTCGTTTTTTGTATTTCAATATATATCGACAATTTATAATATTATATTTAAGCAATAAACAACAATACATGTACAATGCTGGGTAGTAACTGATTACATGTAATGTGGATTACGTAATTAGATTGCAAAAATACTTGTAATTAGATTATATTACGTTTTAAAATGCTCATGATCAGATTACAGTTACTTTTTTATGGATTAGATGATTAGAAATTATTCACACAATGGCAGTAAATGATTCATAATTTATTGACTCTCGCTAGTTCATTTTTAACTTTTTACATTTTTTTGTGATGCAGGGATTCCCAAACTTTTGACTGAAAAGTATTTTCGTGAAGTCCCCCTGAGATTTAAAGTTAATATTTCAATAATTTAACGACACATTCGCATGTTCCCTGATGTTGGTTAATGGTCATAGATTTTTATTTCTCGTTAATTTAAAATACAATCCATTTAAAAATCTATAAATAAGTTTATATAAACAAAAGTAATCTAAAAGTAATCCAAAAGTAGTCAGAATACATTACCTAAAATAAGTAATCTTGATTACATTACTGACTACAATTTTCAACATGTAATTTGTAATCAGTAACAGACTATATATATTTATATATGTGTGTGTGTATATATACACACAAACACACACATATGACAATTTATATTTTTAAATGCATATGTATTTTAAATGTATATTTTTTATATTTATATGTAAGTGATAAACCACATATACAATAGGGTTGTGATGGTGAGGAAATTTTCCCACCGATTAATCAACGTGTGACAACACGATAATACCGGTATCACCGCGGGGGCATTCCCTCTTTTCCTCGCTTTCCTTCGCTTTTAAATAGCTTGTAAAAGCGGCGTGAGCATTTTACTTTCACTTTCAAATAGCGGCAATTCGGCGTAAAGCAATTGTTCGTTTGAATTTTCCCTC
>NW_015551037.1:212539-214895 GCF_001515605.1 Sinocyclocheilus anshuiensis
ACCCACACACACACACACACACACACACACTCACACACGACAATTTATATTTTTAAATGCATATGTATTTTTAATTTATATTTTTTATATTTATATGTAAGTGATAAACCACATATACAATATATATACATTTTATATTTTATATATCTTCTTCATTATATAAAATTTAGACTATTTATATTTTTAAATTATTTTATCTATTTTTATTTTCACTTAAGCGATAATCAACATTTACCAACATAAAATTATTTAAATTATTTTATCTATTTTTATTTTTATTTAAGCGATAATCAACATTTACCAACATAAAAATTATTTAAATTATTTTATCTATTTTTTATTTCCGTTTAAGCGATAATCAACATTTTCCAACATAAAAATTATTTAAATTATTTTATCTATTTTTAAGCGATAATCAACATTTACCAAGATATAAATTATTTAAATTAGTTTATCTATTTTTTTATTTCCATTTAAGCGATAATCAACATTTACCAACATATAAATTATTTAAATTATTTTATCTATTTTTTATTTCCATTTAAGCGATAATCAACATTTACCAACATATATATTTTTAATATATGACAAATGCCACTTTGACATTTTTAGGTAATGCAAATGAATAGTTTAATCAGATTTGACTCAATAGACAGGTAAAGAAATCAGAAATCAGAAAGCAGGCTGAGACAGTGCCGTTAAAGAGATGAAATGGTGCTGAAGTGTCCTAAACTGGCCGAACGTCCCGGCTGTGAAGACGCCTCGGACACAAGAGTCTTTGTTCAGTCTCTCTGTTCGGCCCACAAAGCTGCCTCTGTGTGTGTGTAGTTAGTGTTTGTGTGTTGTGTTGTCGTCACCCATCTCTGCCAGCGTACAGAGACAGATGAAAGGCTGCAGGACCGTGAACTCGCTCTGAGATTTCTGAGATCGCCTGCGTTCCTCTGTTTGCATCGAGCTGATGTTGAAGATCAGGCCTGCAGAGATCAGAACAGCGTCACACGTCAACGCCAATATGTATTATCATCAATTTATTATAATCCAAGAGTTGCGGTTGCTAGGGTACTTGGGGTGGTTGCTAGGGTGTTGCTATGCGGTTGCTATGGTACCCGGGGTGGTTTCTAAGGTGTTGCTTTGCGGTTGCTAGGCTACTTGGGGTGGTTGCTAGGGTGTTGCTATGCGGTTGCTATGGTACCCGGGGTGGTTTCTAAGGTGTTGCTATGGTACCCGGGGTTGTTGCTAAGGTGTTGCTAGGCTACCTGGGGTGGTTGCTAAGGTGTTGCTAGGCGGTTGCTATGTTACCAGGGGTGGTTTCTAAGGTGTTGCTAGGTGATTGCTATGGTACCCGGGGTGGTTGCTAAGGTGTTGCTAGGCGGTTGCTAGGCTACCTGGGGTAGTTGGATCAGAAATGAATCAAGCACGTGAATTAAGAAAAAAGAGTTGATTTGGATGAGGTTTGTTTCTATCTCAGCGCTCTACGTTTCTGCTCACTATTGTTGCTCCTAATAAAATTCACCAAGTACATTTGCCATCAAAATCACAGCATACATATTAAATACATTTTAAAAAATAAAATTAAATAATATGACATGATAAATAAAATTATCAAATTATTTACAAATAATAAATATTATATTAAATTAAATGGTAAAGTGGCATTTAAATATTAAAAATATAAGGAGGTAAATGTTGTTCACCACCCAAATAAAGAAATAAAAATGTAGAAGTAAATAATTAAAAAATAAAACATTTCAAAATAATTACATATAATGAATTTTTTTTTTTATACAAATATTATATTAAATATTACACTGGAAAAATTTGGTGTAGGACTTACTTTGAAACAATTTTTACTCAGAAACTGCTAATAAATTTCGCAAATATTTACAAAGAAATTTTGAAGCAGAAAGACTGAAATGGTAATTTCTTGTTTTATTTACAACTTGTGTACAAAATAAACCATTAAAATTGATTTGGGGGAAATGTGGAAAAAATATAATATATATACTTATAATATGTTTATAATATTTATATAATTATAATATATTTGTGCCATCAAACTAACAATATAAACAAATATTAAATACATATAAAAATAATAATAATATGAAATATAAAATAAAAGTCAAAATATTCATGAAGAATAGACATTGCATTAAATTAGAAACTTAAATTAATAAAAATATTATAGTAAATGTAAAAAAAAAAATATATATATAATAAAAAACGTTCGGTATGTTTACTTCTGATATGTTTGCTAATGGACTTCAGAAATGTTGAAGAAGAGCCACAAAAGGCATGTGTTTTCATGCTCAGTCATTACTGTCACACCCGTACAGTGCAGTCACCAAACACTCTT
>NW_015551037.1:215134-216647 GCF_001515605.1 Sinocyclocheilus anshuiensis
ACTCTTTCTTTCAGTCTCCTGTGTTTGTGTCAGATTTGTTGGTTATGGAGTGCTGTCGGTGCTGGCAGGCGGTGGTTTGTTGGTTTTGTGGCTGAAGGCAGGAGGATAACGGGTGGATTCCTTTGCCCTCTCGCTTACAGACAGGTGCTGATCCTATACAACGCTCGGCTGTGACACAGTGACTTCATTTCGTGCTTTTAACTTCGGTTTTTGAAGTTAAGCTCATGTGGATTCAGATTTGAATATGCAAATGGAGGCAAACGATTTCCCAGGTGTTTCCAAAACCTGTTTTGGATGTTTCTGTGCCATTATATTAGGCCTGGGCGATAAAACGGTATCGATATTTATCGACGGTACACCTTCTTCGATAACGATATAAAAAATGTTCGATATAGCGCACGATATAGGCACATATATAGGCATATATATATTTAATGTTTTGTTAGTCTAGCCCACGAGACGCGCCGCTGCTGCGTTATTCATTCAAAATATTAGAGAAATATAGAAGCTCAATGAGGAGAAGATCTTGATTAGGTTAAAACCAAGCCATTCACACAGAACGCATATTCAGCGCATTTTTTAGACGGACAAATATAACCGCTGCACTCGCGTCTCACACAAGAGATGTATAGAAAGCCATGCAAAGTTAAAACAGTTTAAACGTTTAGAAAACACGATGCGAATTTGTGGAGGTTTATTCCTTTTCACTGCGTCTCGTATGTTTTTAAAGGCAATCTGTGTGAATGGCGCCCTCCTGTGGCCTCGGGAGACAAGCCAAAAGTTTCCTTAAGACCTATTTAATCGGCATATAAAACATTAGAAATTAGATATTTGTTTAATTTTAATTTTGTGTTTGACTGTTAAAACCAAAAATATTTGTTGTTTGTCTCAATAAATTGGGTTAATTTAAAAAAAACAGTGGTTAAATAAAAAAAAAAATTCTATTGCTCTTTGTTTTAAAAAAGGTTATAAAAAAATGTCAATAATTATCGATACCGAACGATATGAAACATTATATCGTTGATACTTTTTTTAGCTATATTGCCCAGCCCTACATTATATGCATAAAAAAGTCTTGGTTTATTAGCAGTGTTACTTTACACTAGTGATCAGATGCACCATTTTCATCTGCTGGACCAGAAAACAGGTGGAAAATCACACAGACCTGACTTGGAATTGTAAACAATCACCTAGCAACCGCTCCAAACACCTTAGCAACCATTCAGAACACCTTAGCAACCACATAGCAACAACCTGGCAGCATCATTTCCATATACTGAATATTCATAATATAGGCTACTTTAGATGATTTCTATATAATAATAAGAATATTAAAATTTTATATGCACTTTATTTTATTTTACACACCGCTAACATACCAAAGACTCAGATATAACTCACACACACACACACTAGGGCTGGACGATATGGCCAAAATTTATATCACGATATATTTCTTAATTTCGGTCGATACGATATAATTCCGATATCGATATGAACACTATTTATCTGA
>NW_015551037.1:216976-229227 GCF_001515605.1 Sinocyclocheilus anshuiensis
TTTAAAAATCATATCACCGTTATTGAAAAAAATTATATCGCGATACATATTGATATTGAATTATTGTCCAGCCCTAACACACACACACATATATATATAGTTTTCTTTTAATAATTTAGACAATTTTTACAATTATTTTAATAATAAATAAATAATACTTTTTATATTTTAATTATATTTTTCTTTATACGGTGTTTAAGCAATAAACAACATATACCTTACATATTGCACATATACACATGACATTGCCCAAACATGACTCTCTGCAAACATTTGGATATTTTATATTAAAATTTATATATTTAGATATTAAAAGCATACTTGGGCTAATTTTGAAACCCTATTAAAATAGAGATTTTATTGCAAAAATAAAAAATAAAATGCAATACCCAGTTAAAGTGATCTGATTCAAACTTTTGATGCAATAATTTTTAATGAATTTGTGTTCATAATTCAAAAATGTTCAACTAACAAGAAATATGTTCTAAGAACGTTTAAGTGATAAAAGCATTATTTCTGAACATACTAATTGTCCAGTTTTTTTTTTTATATTAAAAAAATGTGTTTTTTGGTTATGCAAACGTTAAGGGAATGTTTCATCATTTTGCAAAAAAGATTTTCTCGCAAATGCAAGTTTATATCCTAGTTTGGACTTTATAACTCAATTTAACTCAACAATTGTGCGTTTGTCAATTCTGAGGGGGAAAAAATCCAGAAGTGTTGGATTATAAACTCATGATTCTGAGCCGAGGGGGAAAGAGAGAATGACGAGTTGATTTTTCTTATCAGAATTGTGAGATATCATCTCGGAATTGTGAGAAACAAATTCGAAATGTTGAAATATAAACTCAAAATGACCTTTTTTATTCTTTTATTTCATGGCATATCGTTGTCCTTCTCTGTGCGATACAAAAATCGATACGCTGGCACCAAATATAAATATTTTAATTAATAAAATAAGGTGCTCTAAATAGATTTCTCTCAACACATGAATGAGGGAAACCTGAACATAAGTTTACTAGCCTAAGAAAAAGAGTTTTTTAATGGAATGGAACAGCAGTGTGAGTAAAATAATAGATGCATCAGCCATGTTTAAGTCCAAAGTCTGGACCCACCTCGACTTTTATACCATCGATGGGACAAAGAAAATCGGCAAAGAGTACGCGATATGCAAGAACTGCATTATTTGCATGTGCTTTAAACTGGACTATTACTGGGCTAAGTTATCTTTCGCATCTGATTGCGCTAATGCTGTCAAAAACACACAAGGCTTACATATAAACACAGTTGGTTATGTCTAAAGTGAAAGTAAACAGCTGAGAGAGAAACGGATGCATGCCTGTATGTTAGATGAGTGTAAGTCTTAAAGTGACAGCAGTCTAATAGTTCTAAACATGCTGCTGCTTGTCATTAAAGGGAGAGTTCACCCTGTCATTAAAATTCTGTCATTATTTACTCACTCTCATGTTGTCCCAAACCTGTATTAATTTCAAAACAAGATATTTTGGGTAACCAAACAGTTGCTGTTCCCCATTAACTTTGATAGAAGGAAAAAAATACTATGGAAGTCACTGGGGACATTCAGCTGTTTGGTTTCCCACATTCTTCAAAATAACTTTTATGTTCAACAGAAGAAAGAAACTCATTCAGGTTTAAAACAACTTCAGAGTGAGTAAATGATGACAGAATTTTAATTTTTGCTGAATTTTTAGCAGTTTGGACTTGAATGAAGAGAGAGAACCTGCACTTAACCTTTTCACAGGCATTTTGTTTTCATAGTCAGATATCATGATGTATCATTATAGGATTATCTAGCAAAATATCGATTATCGCAGAATTGCTGTATCGTGATATTATTGGTATCGTGAGCCATGTATCGTGTATCGTATTGTATGTGATTCCCACCCCTAATGGCTTCCATAGACTGCTTCTTTAAAACTGTCATTTTCTGCCACCAGATAGGCTCCGCCCACAAAAAACGTCATCACTGTTTGCGAACACAGAAATTGGTCTATTTGATAACTTTGAACGAACATTCTATTGACATATGTTTGTTCTTAACTCGCCAGAACATTCTGGGAGTCTGTATTTTTATAAACGTCAGCAGGCAGATCACAGTAGTTTTTCACTGTCACTCTCGGACAATCACGCTTCAAAATGTGATAATTGAAGTGGAGCCGGATGAGCAAGAGGTTACGCGGCGTTGCAACACTTCCAATCGGCTCCCGCTCACTGATACTCAATTACTGCAGCAGAGGAAGCTGAGCATTTACATCTTTACAAGTGCATTTCACTCCCCTCCTCCGCTCTGTTCTTCATACCACGCAATACCGAGCGCTTCTAAATGCATCTGACCCCAATTTTCTTCTGCCTGGTCTGTGTGTGTGTGTGTGTGTGTGTGTGCACGCTAACTAGCGGCTGGTTTGAATTAAGGGCCGATATTTACACAGAGTGGGTGGCCGCTCAATTATGGTGTGCGGCGCGAAACTTCTTGTGATTTGCATGTTCGCTGTTTTGCATGTTGCTCCCAGAGTTCAGTTCTGCCCTTTCTCTGTTCTCCAATCACTTAGCGAGTGCATTAGTATGGCGTTATTTTAATGACAAATGTCACAGACGTCACAGTTACGTCACTTGCAGCTACGGCAGAAAAACACTGGGAACAAGTGGAGGGAAACGGGTAAAATACATGGAATAAGAGAAAAAAATTATTGTTGTGCTTTAGGATGTTAGAATTGGAATGCAAATAATTTTTATAAAATACTGTCGTCAAAGACGCCATTTGAAGCTAAACGCAGACGTTTAAACGCACAGACTATTGATGAAACCTGCTATGATTACCCTACTTTTAAAGCATAAATTTGATTTAAACAATAGCTCTACATAATATTCACATATGCAGTTCACAGGGGTCATATTGTATTAGCCCTGCAGTTACAGCATGAAATAGCTACTATTTAAACCTATAACATTTTCCTTTTATCTCACAATTCTGACTTTTTTTCTCGCAAATGCACGTTTATATCTCAGAGTTCAGTTCTGCCCTTTCTCTGTTCTCCAATCACTTAGCGAGTGCATTAGTATGGCGTTATTTTAATGACAAATGTCGAGAGCGCATTATTGTAGCGCGAAAGCACATTAATACAATGCGCGAGCGTGAATCTCTCCGCTCACGCGCGGAATTAAAATAACGCCATACATTAGCGGCCGGTTACTCAGCAAGCACTTGATTTTTACAGAAAGCTGCTGATGAATGAGTCACGGCCAATCAGAGCCAACGTGACGTGCATGTTAATGAGCGACGGCGGTGCGTTAGCCAATCAGAAATGAGCACACTGATGACTTAAATGAGCTGAGATAACTAGAATTTTATGATTAAGATCTGGTAAAGATTTTACAACATATAGCATCTTTTGTAGTTTTGTCAAGTCTGTGACGCAAGGAGTGTTCAATTAAGCAATATCACACAAGCAACAGTGCTGTTTTTCTGATTATCAGCACGACAAGGTGGGAAACAAGGTGGGAAACTAGACAATTAGACACAATATTACCAGTTATTTTGTCTGCTCTGCCAGTGAAAACAGATCCAAATAAAACCACAGCAGAATGAACCGTTTTGTGCGTCTGTGAGTCATTCATTGTGTCTGTCACGTGACAAATGAACAAAAGACTCAGGAGGTGGGCTAATTATTTGTGATGATCATAATTTATCTTTGGCTTCATTATAATGGTTTTCTAATTTGGAACTTGATTAAATATTGTATGTGAACATGTATGGGGAATTTGGGCTAATAAAAATAAAACATTTAACTACGTTACAATTAATGAAATGACTCGTTCATTTTACTGAAACGATCCGAATATCACTGCAGGGTTTGTATCAGTGCAATTAAATCAGTTGATTAAATGATTCAATGACTTGTTCATAAAGAAGGTTGCTTGTTTTGTTCTCGAATGAATGCAGGGTTGTAGAACGAATCGTTTGAGTCAAAGATTCAATGAATTACTTGTTTTGTTCCTGATTCTGAGTCTGATTTCTCAGAAATCAGACCATTTGAGTGAATGATGTGAGTTTGAGTGAACAAATCATTTGAGTGAATGATTCAGTATATCACTTGTTTCCTTGCTGAACGGATCAGCGTGTTTGAACAAATCGTTTGAGTGAATGATTCAATGAATCACACGTTTCATTGCTAAATGCATCAGCATGTTAGAACGAATTCTGTGAGTGAATGAATCACTTATTTCATTGCTGAACAGATCAGTGTGTTTGAACAAATCCTGTGAGTGAATGATTCAATTAATCACTCGTTTCATTGCTGAATGGATCAGTGTGTTCGAAGTCTCACTCGTTTCGTTCCCGAACAGATCAGCGTGTTTGAGCGAATCGTTTGAGTGAATGATTCAATGAACCACTCGTTTCATTGCTGAATGGATTAGTGTGTTAGAACGAATCCTGTGTGAGTGAATGATTCAATGAATCACTTATTTAATTGCTGAATGGATCACCGTGTTATAACGAATCCTGTGAGTGAATGATTCAATGAATCACATTTCATAGCTGAATGGATTAGTGTGTTAGAACGAATCCTGTGAGTGAATGATTCAATGAATCGCTTATTTCATAGCTGAATGGATTAGTGTGTTAGATGTCTCACTCGTTTCATTCCTGAATGGATCATTTGAGCAAATAGTTTGAGTGAATGATTCAACGAATCACTCGTTTAATTACTGAATAGATCAGTGTGTTAGAACGAATCCTGTGAGTGAATGATTCAATTAATCGCTTATTTCATAGCTGAATGGATCAGCGTGTTCGATGTCTCACTCGTTTCGTTCCTGAATGGATCATTTGAACAAATAGTTTGAGTGAATGATTCAACGAATCACTCGTTTAATTACTGAATAGATCAGTGTGTTTGAACGAATCCTGTGAGTGAATGATTAAAAGTCTCACTTGTTTCATTCCCGAACAGATCAGCGCGTTTGAGCGAATCGTTTAATTGAGTTAATCAATAAAGACCGTCTTTTTTTATCGCCACCTGCTGGTGTGTCATTGTAACTAACAGAAAGAATAATTGAAAAATCATCGTAATTAGAACAGAGTGGACTGACTGGAAAAAACACAAACATACAGAGTGAAAATGAAAATACTGATTATTATAAACAGCACAGTTCAGATTTAATTCCGATTGGGTGAAGCCTTTGTAAAATACAGATAGATAGACTAATAAAACACGGATTAACTGATCATTTCAGAGCAAGCAGGCCTAAATAATGACAGAATTTGGGTGAACTATTCCTTTTTCACTCTGTGTCAGTGTGAATAGTGTTAAAGTGCCCCTATTATGCCATCTTTAAGGTTCCTAATGTTGTTTTGGAGTCTCCTACAGTAGGTTTACATGCATGCAATACCTTTATTTATCATGCACTTTCGGCTTTACAACTTTGCAGATCGTTTCCATTCATATACAGCTACATTACACACTGCATGAAAGGCAATATTCGGAATGGCATAATGGGGTACTTTAACAATTAATGCATGTATTAATTGCTAATTTAAATCCCTGTGATCTACATATGTAGGATGCAGCAGAAGGTGATGAAGCTCGCAGGAGGAAATTCACTCCTACTTTATTCTCCGCCTTTGTGCTTATTTTTATGCACTGCCTCCAGACAGAATGTGGCACAAAAAAAACAAGTGAGAGACGAGAAGAAAAGTGCGTTAAAAACCATCAGAGACAGAAAGTAAGTGTGTGTGTGTGTGTGTGTGTGGGTATAAGAGGTTGAGATGGAGGAAATACTCCTTCTGACGCTCGTCTACATTAGTTTAGCTAAGAGAAAAAGTGAAGGCTGAAGTGATCAGTGTTTGTCCTCCATCCCATAATGAGCTATTCTGGGATGTGGTAGGCGAAGCGGCAGGTGCGTACGGCTAATTCAGGACAGTAGGTGTCTATAAATCAAAATGTTCAGATGCTTCGTATTACATTGTTTGTGGATGAATGGAAAAAAGGATCGTGAAAGCTTTTCACCCCCACATATAAACTGATGGATGGGTTGCAAATGTTGCGTTTATTTGATAAAAAATACAGTAAAAATTGTGAAATATTTTTACAATTTCAAACAGCTGTTTTCTATGTGAATCTCTGTTAAACTGTCATTTATTTCCGTGATGCGCAGCTGAATTTTCAGCATCATTACTCCAGTCTTCAGTGTCACATGATCTTCAGAAATCATTCTAATATTCTGCTCAAGAAACATTTCTGATTATTATCAATGTTGAAAACAGTTGTGCTGCACAATATTTTCGTGGAAACTGTGATACATTTTATTTTTCAGGATTCACAGATGAACAGAAAGTTCAAAAGAACAGCATTTATTTGAATTTAATGCATCCTTGATGGATAAAAACATTAATTTCTTGCATAAATTATTAAATTATCTATTCTATTAAAAATCTAAAATATAATATAATATTAAAATAATAAATTATAATTCCAATCTTTCACACACTGAAAGATTTCAGTCACACTTTTATCACATTATAAGAATCTCAAATACATTTAAATTTTTCCTCCCTTTTAAAAAATGACCCAGATACATAAAGCTTTTTGTTATGTATTTGCTTCTCCGTCTCTCTCTTTTTTTCTCAGATGAGCTGAAGGAGTTTCTATCCTACACAACAGTTTAACAGAGACATCCGCCATGAGCGCTTATTTTGGCTTGTTTTGGAAAGGCTCGTCACTTATTTTGGCTTGTTTTGTCAGGGCAGGTTGCTTATTTCTCCAGCGAGATCTGGCAACGGCGTCATCCAGAAAAACAGATCTGTGTCGCATATGAAAAAGCTCAGATTTGGGTCACATTCAGCTGCGGCGCGAGCGTCCTTTATCCAGCGCTCACGGTTAAACTGGGGTCCTCGGGGTCAGAGGTCGCAGCTGAGCGCCTGCGGGTGTAATCATTACATAAATTCTGGGCGCGACTTGTGTCTCATCTTCTGACTCATCCGATGTGTCCTGACAGGCATTATCTCAGGACGCGCTCGAGGCGGGAATCTGACCGCGGATGTTCATGTACGACAAACCAGCTGCGTCACAAAGACACGGATCCTGAGGAGCAACACACAACTAGCTGAACACGGTTTATAATGAACAAACCCTTTCTGGTGGAAAATGAAAAAGATCCTTCAGTCTGACAGTCTTCAGATCGATACTAATCTAATGGGTGTTTTTGAGGAAGAGGAGACATGATCAGACACTCGTGTTTGACCAACATCTGCACTAATATATACATATATATAAATTTAAAGAAAATAATATTTTATTCATCAAGGACGCATTAAATTGGTCAAAAGTGACGTTAAAGACAAATATAATGTTACAAAAGATTTCTATTTCAAATAAATGCTGTTCTTTTGAAATCATAAAATGTTTCCACACAAATATTCATCAGCACAACTGTTTTCAACATTGATAATAATCAGAAATGTTTCTTAAGCAGCATATTAGAATGATTTCTGAAGATCATGTGACACTGAAGACTGGAGTAATGATGCTGAAAATACAGCTGCGCATCACAGGAATAAATTAAATTTTAACAGATATTCACATAGACAACAGCTGATTTAAATCTTAATAATATTTCACAATTTTTACTGTATTTTTGTTCAAATAAATGCAGAGTTTGGTGAGCAGAAGAGACTCTTTCAAAAATATACAAAATTGTACCAACACCAAACTTTTGAATAGTTCAAGTGACACGAGAACATTTTTAAAACAAGCTTTGTAGGGTTTATGATTAGCTAGATTAAATTCGTGCTCATCAGTTCAAACAGTGGAGGAAAAATACTCTCAGTAGATCTGTAGACAAACATTTTAATAAAGATTATGTGCTTTTTAATAGATCAGTTCAATGGCTTGCACATATTAAAACACTTATTTGTCTCTACATACTGATTTAAATCTGTAATCTGTAGAAATGGTCACCGAATGAATCAGTTAATGAATCGTTTTGATGAGCCGATTCAAATGACTCGAGTCACCGGAATGAATCAAAATCATCACCGCTGATAAACTCCTTCAAACTCATGTGATTCGCATCCCGATACAGTTAAATACAGAAGTGGAGTTAGAAAACTCACTAGACACCAACATGACGAGCTGCTGTTATTTACACAATTACTGAAGCTGAAGAAACCAGCGTTTGGTATCAGCGGCGCAGATATAAAATCACACACTGCGCTAATTGTTGGCAATAAAGCCGGAGGTATTGATTAGGCTGATATCTGCAGCATGTCGTACCGATCACACGAGCCTCGGAGAAAGGAGAGGAAGACCACAAACAGAGAGGATGATGGGAGACGTGTGTAATCAGAGCCCAGTAACAACAGGTTCTGTTTTTAAACAGTGTTATGTGTTATGAATACAGCAAAATACAAACACAATACCATCATCATCATCATCATATCCCAGAATTCCCTTAACCGCAGTGACAGGAAATGGACCGACAGCATGAGAAACGGTGGATGAAAGAGTCACACGCACACACACACACACACACACACACACACACACACTGTCAGTCAGCTTGACTCTGTTTATAAAATGAGCCCAGAGGTGAAGAAAAAGACAAGAGAGGCTGAGAGTTTAATGCTGTTTTACAGGAAAAATAGAATTGGCTGCTGATGCCAACTGGCACTGAGAGGCGACGCACATAAAACTAACAGACAGCAGCAGATCTGATCCATACTATTTACGGAATTAAACACTTTGAAAAATGACTTGCAGAAACAAATCAAACAAAATTCTACATGGCAAAAAAAATCTCTTATTTATTTTCCAGTAAAAATATCCCTTAAATGAGATCTAAATCATTTTAAAAAATAATTTAAAAAAATCAATTACAAATACAGAAAAGGTTGATGTCGGTAAGATTTTTTATGTTTTTGAAAGTCGCTTCTGCTCACCAAGGCTGCATTTATTTAATCAAAAATACAGTAAAAATTGTGAAAATTTATTACCATTTAAAATAATGGTTTTCTGTTTTAATATATTGTAAAATATAATTTATTTCTGTGATGCGCAGCTGTATTTTCAGCATCATTACTCCAGTCTTCAGTGTCACATGATCTTCAGAAATCATTCTAATATGCTGATTTGATAATTTCTGATTATTATCAATGTTGAAAACAGCTGTGCTTCACAATATTTGTGTGGAAACTGGGATATATTTTATTTTTCAGGATTCGCAGATGAACAGAAAGTTCAAAAGAACAGCATTTATTTGAAATAGAATTATTTTATAACATTATAAATGTCTTTACTGTCACTTTTGATCAATTTAATGCACCCTTGATGAATAAAAGTATTTCTTTCTTTAACAACAACAACAACAAATATTACAGACCCTAATAAACCTTGGTACAGTAGCATATATGTGACATTAGAACTGATGACTTCTGTCATTGATTGTTTAATCATCAGTGTTTGGAAACCCGCAGGCTTCAGAAGTGATTTCTAGTGCGCGGGAGAGAGTGCATCCTGAACACTCGCCGACGGTGGGATTCAACCTTCTGCAGGATGCTTTAAATCAGCCCTGCAGTGTGTGTCTTCAGTCCTCCAGATCTCATTATGCGCACGGCTGCAAATCAATGTCCTTATTACCGTTCACTACAGCGGGAGATAACGGCTCTGTTCAAAACCTAATGCATGTATGGAAGGTGGATGGCGCCAAAAGTCTTTAACCCTTTGACGCGTACGATCACACCGGTGTGATCAGTCTTGGCTGGTCCCTGAAGCATACGATAACACCGGTGTGATTAGAACGTTCAGTGCGTCACGTCAACAACTGCTGAATTTAAATCCGCTTTCGCGCTTTGCCTGGTGCAGAGCCAGATCGGATGCGCTAAGAGCTTGTCATATTATCACAAATATTAATTGTTTTCAACCATATAATACTTATTTTAGGTTTCAGACATTTAAATACACATAAGTACTAGCAAAACCATACATTTACAGTTTGTAAAATGCACGCTGATGTTTATGGAAACGGCAATAATGATCCTTACAAATATAATCTGACGACATGTTTTTATTGATAGCATATACAGATTGTGTAGGTAACTATAAAGTTTACTCTGCTCTTCTCCCAGTTTACCGGAGACCTACTTTAACCTTTTGGCTGCATTGTGTCACATGACAAGCATGACGCGTCGCCATGGAAACAATAAGGCAATACATTTTAAAATAACGGTCGCCTAAAAAAAAACAGCTCAGCTAGAATATTTTAAACTCACGTGCGAAAGGGTTAAACGGAACGTGTGAAATTTGACCGTGTCATAATGCACTATTTGTCCACGTTAATGCGACAACACGCACAGCAGCCAATAAAATTACTGTATTTGATAAAAAACAAAAAAAATGATGAAAATGGACTATATTTGCATATGTGATGTGATGGTATGTTGGTATATACATATCCAAACATCAGACGTAATGGTACACTGGTATGCACATATGCAAACATCAGGCGTTATATTTACTCATGAAGGATAATGCATTGAGTGTGATGTCATTCTTATGTCATGATTTGTTGTTTAGTTCAACGTTCTTTCTCAGGTAGAAAAGTCTTAATTAACATTTTAACATTAATTCATTTACTCTAGCGCAGTAGATATCAGTTAAGCAATGCTGCATTTAGGGCTGGGCGATATAGCTAAAAAATGTATCACGAGATAATGTTTCATATCGTTCGGTATCGATAATTATTGAATTTTTTTATAACCTTTCTTAAAGGGGTGGTTGACTGGTTTTTTTATAGGCTTGATTGTGTTTATGGGGTGCAGTCTAACATGTGTTAATGCTTCGTTTGTTAAAAAACGCATTATTTTTCACATAATTTACCTTTATTCCACACAGCTCTGTCCCTTCTCCTCTGAACGCGCTGATCATTTCCTGCTTTTATGAAGCCCCTCCCTCAGAAATACACGATGGGCTCTGATTGATTAGCTGGCCCAGTGTGTTGTGATTGGCTAAACCGCCTCTAGCGCGCATCTAAACGTCCTGCCCTTCCACCATTTTTGCATTCGAATGTGAATTTTTATTTTAAAGGGGTCATATGATGCTATTTTAAAGATCATTATTTTGTGTATTTGGTGTAACAGAATATGTTGACATGCTTTAATGTTCAAAAAATTTTTCGAATACTGTACATTATTGTAGGTCCTCTATGCCCCGCCTCTCTCAAACGCTTCGTTTTCTACAAAGCTCCCTCCTTCCGACAAGCGCAGTCTGCTCTGATTGGCCAGCTGACCCAGTGCATTGTGATTGGCCGAACACCACAAGCACGCGTCGGAAATGTAACGCCCCTTACCATAATCACGAGCGTCAGCTTTCAAAGTAAATATCAAGACAGTTAATAATGTCGTTAGTTTTACCATCAGTTCAAGCCTGAAAGGGCAACAGAGTCGCGTGACAGACACAGTGATCGCATCATATGACCCCTTTAAATTCGACTAATATTCCTTATTTTGATTGACAGTCTCCTCATCGCAGGCAGGCACGCGCTCATTTCAGCATGTGATTGTGTTCTGTTGGCTGTCTGCTTGTCACTCATAACACGCGCCTTTAAATTAAAAAAGTGTGAAACTATCGTGCGCTATATAGAAAATTTTCTCTATCGTTATCGATGATGGTGTACCGTCGATAAATATCGATACCGTTTTATCGCCCAGGCCTAATTGCAATAAACTAAAGAAAGGATTAATAAAGTGGATAAATCTAGAGGTAAATCTGCTTGGTCAGAATGTGCGCACATTGACAGACACGTTCAAATTTGTCGTTTTAACATGGTAACACTGTGCGTCTTTACACGTACAAACACAGCAAAAACTGACACTGTAACACAGCCAGAATCTGCATGTCTACACATACAAAAGAAATGTGTTTAAAATTGCCATGTTAACGTGGACACACAGTGCATGCTGTCACGGTCAAGTTTTAGGGCCCTATGAAATCAGTTTTATTTTTTCCCAAATTCCGTTTTACTTTTTTTTCCAAATTCAGTTTATTACATTTAAATTTTTCTGGATTAAATTTTTTTTTCTGTTATAATTTTTCTGTACTCTTTTTTTTAATGGTTAAATTACATTTTATCAATCAAAAATGTGTCTAATGTCTAATTAATTAAAATCATGAAACTTATACAATTTAACATCAATTTATTAAAAGTTTAACAAAAATTACATGTTTAGGGCCCTA
>NW_015551037.1:229307-233076 GCF_001515605.1 Sinocyclocheilus anshuiensis
TTTAATTTTTTTGGATTCCATTTTTTTTTTCTGTTTTAATTTTTCTGGACTCTTTTTTTTTTTAATGGTTAAATTACATTTTATCAATCAAAAATGTGTCTAATGTCTAATTAATTAAAATCATGAAACTTATACAAGTTAACATCAATTTATTAAAAGTTTATCAAAAATTACATGTTTAGGGCCCTATGAAATGTTTTTTCTCACCTTCTGTTTTACTGTTAACAAATTCTGTTTATGCATGTCTAATTATTTGAATGCATAAAAACAATTTAATTTATTAAAATAGAATTTTTTTACAATAGCTTATGAAATATTATCCCTCCCCCCCCCTCAGAAATAAAAGTTTATCAAAAATTACATGTTTAGGGCCCTATGAAATGTTTTTTCTCACCTTCTGTTTTACTGTTAACAAATTCTGTTTATGCATGTCTAATTATTTGAATGCATAAAAACAATTTAATTTATTAAAATAGAATTTTTTTACAATAGCTTATGAAATATTATCCCCCCCCCCCCCTCAGAAATTCTGTGTTTTGTATTTAATTTTTTCTGGTTATCAAATGAAGGCATAAAACATTAATCATTTAACCAAATAAAAATTAAACAAACGTTATTTTTTGGCAAACAAAGGGGATTTACTATTAACATTAAAACATGAACAAAATATTGTGTAATTATTCCTTAAAAAATAAAGTTTTAATAATTTTAATAATAGTAGTAGTAGTAGTTGTAGTATTACGTACATTCTACTGAACAACAGTAATATATTTCAGGCACAATAATGTCTTCAAGTTAAACCGAACTTTTATTTTGACGGGTTGCCGTGTCAGGCACAATAATGTCTTCAAGTTTAACCAAACTTTTATTTTGACGGTTTGCCGTGAATACCTTTAAATTTCTGTGTGCATATGATATGACGATAGTTTCTCTCAAATGAAATGGTTAAATGCTCATGAAGTGACTCACTGTTCTAGAGATTGTTTATGTGTTCATATTGAGGTGACAGATGCTGAAATCGCGATTTGATTTAAGTGTAACGACCTACTTTTGATTAATTCACCCAAACGTTGACACATTCGGTGACATTCTGCGTTAAACAGTAAATTCCATTTCTATGACTGCATTCTGCGATTCCGTCCGCATTGTCCGCATCGTGGAAATCATAGGGCCCTAAAGTTTCACACGTTCTGGTTAAAGACTTTTGGTGTTCGCGGCCTTCCATATGCAGGCAAATTCAGCCAGATTTTCCCCGTGTCGCAAGTTGGTTATCTGCAATATTTCGACCAAAGTAATATTACAGCAACCAAAGACTCGTTATGTTCTGAGTTTTTAACTAAACCACTGTCAAGAGAGCTGTTGAGTTTTGTATATGTCTGGAAGTTTGCTTTGCAGGGCGCTCTCTTCAAGGGTTGCCATGTCCACTTAATATAAGTGATATTATTAAGCATTTTTAGGCTTGTTGTTCGCGCTCGGCTCATAAAACGAGACAGTTTATGAAGTTAATAAAGTAGGCAGGTGCAGGTCGCGATTTTTTGGCATGTGGATTATTTCCAAGATTGGATTTGTGTTTATTATTGGCTTGTTCTTATTTGCTGTTTTTATAGTAAGATCTGGCAACACTAATGAATCAAAACGTACCTCGTTCCTTGTCGTCTCTGCTTAACGTTTTAGCTAATTGGTGGCTAATTCATATGAATTTGTACAGTCTCATTCATACGTTTACGTGCGATCTTCTTACGCCTCACCGAGGCTTAGGTTTTGCGGTGGAACGTCATGCTTCCTTTTATTTTTCCTTTCAAATCACATCATACGAACTCACAGAATCGGCATCTCGTAAAATTTAACATTTTCTTATGGGATCGGGTTGGTGTATCATATTAAACTCATTCCAGTAGTTTGACATTAGCATGCAAACGTTGCTACCTGCATGCAAATATTGCATGACAGGATAGAGTGCACACTTTTATTTAAATCAAAAGAACTATACCAGAATTGCAAAAGAACTAAACTGAAAGAAAAATTGCTGTAAAAATCATTTTTAAATAAAATAATCACTCAAATTGCTAGTTAATTTAACAAAGAATTACATAGAAATGGCAAGTAACATTGAATTAAATGTAAAAAATGTAGAAAAACTCAAATAATCTGTTTTATTTGCAACTTTTTTACCATGTAACATGTTTTTTCTTAGTGTGAAGAACATTTTCAGAATTGTTTTCCATTATAAAGAACCTTTTTTTTTCAATGTAAAGTTTCCATTGATGTTAAAAGCTCTTCATGAAACCAAAGATGCAAATAAAGAACATTTATTTTTAAGGGTGTAAAGTCTTCATGCACTATCTAGAATGCATTCACTGCGCTCGTCGAAATGCATTCTGGGATTGCATTCTCTGTTAAAAAATACATATGATGCTGCCTTAGATGTTTGCCACAGTGGCTCACATGCATAGCTTGGAACATCCTCGGTTTTAATGCACATCTACGATGCTGGTGAACTGTTTGTTGTCTGTAATCAAGTGTGTTTTGATGTGGATGTTAATGTGTCTTGAAGACAGACATGTATAGAGTCACATGATACCCACAATGCACCCATTGATGTTTGTTCAAGCAGACAGTGTTGTTTTTGTAAAATAAAAGCCTTGTTTGCGCACACAGAATGAACTCCCACTTCCCCCGTTATTTGAGAGTGGTACGACCCTGGTGGCCTCTGCTTAGGTTTCTTAAGATGCTTCTTTGTGTGCGTTTGTGCGCTCGACAGACTCTTACTTCAGTAGTAACACCCAGACGCAGCTCTGTTGTGCCGGAGGCCGGATTGGCATACTGTGCCCATTGGCATCCACTAACCTCGTTTACCCAGAAACACCTCCATTCATGGCAGATCCAACATGGCAGCTCTTTTCAGCGAGCGCAGTTGGAGTTAATGGGCCAGTCATGCGACTGCTCGACTCACATCAGCACCGTGACACACACGTTCAGTGCGAGCGCTTCACACACCACGGCTCTCATTGTCTACAGGTGCGGCCATTTCTGGATGATTTGGAAAAAATCTTGGGTGAAAATTTACTTCAACCAAAAGAACTACCAGAATTACCATTCATAACGTTAAAATTGCCAAATCAATCGTTTTACTAGGGATAAAATCTTAATAATACGGTTTAAAAAGCTACAAATAATTTTGTTAAAATTTATATATATATATATGTAAGGTAGAACACCATGAAATTACCCTCAAAGTATCAAACCAGCATACCCATTAGCATAAAACACCCACAACCGAATGTAGTTATATGAATAACAAAAGAGGTACGGATCTGGATTAATACGCTCATAACATCTACAAAATATTATCCTTTATTTTACCAGGAATTATCCCATTGAGATATAAATCTCTTCTACCAGGGAGTCCTGGCCAAAATGGCAGCACAGAAAGTTTCACATACAGATTAGACACATAAAACAAAACAAAAAATAATAAATGAAAAAATATCATCCAACATCATATTAAAAATTACAGAAAACATTCACAAGTTAAATGATAAAGTTAATGGCAGTACAATTAGAAAAATATGGGACGAATGGCATGTTTGGAAGGCTTGACTTTGGATAATTATTTTTTTTGCTTCAAAAGGAAAGCACTTCTTATTACGAAAAAGAAAACCCAATTTAGGTCTGAGCTTTTTTAGAAGTTTTTCAATATGAATATTAAAACCCAACCGTTCATCAAGCCATAAGCCCAAGTATCTATAACTATGTACTCTTTAAATAC
>NW_015551037.1:233151-237125 GCF_001515605.1 Sinocyclocheilus anshuiensis
ACACTGAAAGGAAACAACTTTGGATAATTATTTTTTTTGCTTCAAAAGGAAAGCACTTCTTAATACGAAAAAGAAAACCCAATTTAGGTCTGAGCTTTTTTTAGAAGATTTTCAATATGAATATTAAAACCCAACCGTTCATCAAGCCATAAGCCCAAGTATTTATAACTATTTACTCTTTCAATACAGTTCCCTTCCAAGGTTAGAATAGGTGGAACCGTTATTTTGGTACGACTACGAGTAAAGACCATATATTTAGTTTTGTTAGCATTTAAAACCAATTTCAGTTTTAACAATGAAAATTGCAGTGACCGAAAGGAATCTTGTAACAGCTCTATGGCTTGATTCATAGACTGTGCAACTGTATAAATAATTGTGTCATCAGCATATAAATGGATTTTTGCCGTGTTTATCTCTTGACCTAGGTCATTTATATAAAGTGAAAATAAAACAGGAGCTAAAATAGATCCCTGTGGGACTCCTTTATTTATTTTTAATTCTGTAGAAATGAAATTTTCAGCTGAGACACATTGCATTCTTTCTGTCAGATAATTCTTGAACCAATTTAGACTCATTTTACTAAAACCCAAGCAACTGAGTCTCTGCAATAAGATTTTGTGATCTACAGAATCAAATGCTTTAGAGAGATCAACAAATAGAGCAGCACAGTACTGTTTACTATCTAGGCATGTAATAATATCATTTGTAGTCAACATAGCAGCTGTAATAGTACTATGACCTGAAAATATATTATTATCCTGATTAAATTAATCAACATCTGCAAGTAAAATACACCAAACTCTAGCTAAACTAATCAAGGTGTGTTTTCCACACCATTTTCACTAAAGGAACGCAAGGAATTATTATTTCTATGCATCAATATAAACGTTACAGCAACTGTCATAAAAGCAGACCGTTTAAAATGTTTATCAATGCTATTCTACTAAACATGTTTTTATGCCCTAATCCTTTCAAAACATCTTAAAGGGGTCATCGGATGCCCATTTTCCACAAGTTGATATGATTCTTTAGGGTCTTAATGAAAAGTCTGTAACATAGTTTGGTTAAAATTTCTCAGTGGTAGTCTAAAAAACAGCTTTTTTACCCTGTCAAAAACAGCTCTTTTCAGATCAAGCCGTTTTGTAGCATTTCCCTTTAAATGTTAATGAGCTCTGCTGACTCCGCCCCTCTCTTCCGAGCTGCTCTCTGAGGGCCTGTTTACTTTAGCCGCATTCATCGTGAAACTTGCTAAGTGACGTCACACAGACAGGCATCTGAGATCGGCTCGATTTGAGAAAGGGGAAAACATTTAACCAGATTTAAAAAAACACTGGGTGGATTTTTATCATTATAGGGTGGTTGTGTACACACACTGCCAACACACATTTCAGTTCAAACAACTTAACTACGTAAAAGTGCATGTAGCATCCGATTAAGCGAGAATGCTTAATCGAATGCTTTGAGTCTGACGGGGAACAAGAGCGCGTCTGATGTGGAGCGTTAGATGTCTGTGATTGAGGGCGAATCGCATCTCTCTCGCTGTCAGAGGCGTTTACGCTGAAACTCAAACATTTAAAGTACAGCGAACTGATCCTGCAGCGCCACATGGTGCTTTCTCTCTTTCATTTCTCAGTGAACTCTCTATAAAGTGCAGCATCAGCAGATTCAGCGTGATGAAGTTTCTTCTCAGCTGAACAGCTGCGAGCGTTTCCTCCGAGTGCCATTGTTCAGCTCTACAACTCACATCTATTATTGATGGCTTTGGTTTCTGCCATCCGGCTTCTTCATCTGCACTTTGTCTTTCAAATCTATTTGACCAAAGAAGAAATCTGGACTTATTAAGCCGAGGGCGAACTACAAGAGCAATGAAGAAATGACAGATCCTTTCTTTCGTGTCGTGATTTACAGTGTAAAGGATTCTTGAAAAGAAAAAAGATCATTCACAATAAGATCAATATTGAAAATATTCAAACTTCATTCCAATTTAAAAGACTGGGATTGATTGAAATATGCAAATGATTTTTTTTTTGATAATTATGTATCTAAATGATAGAAATTTATATTTATTCATGCTAAATGAGACTTACATAAAATACTGAATTTAGTAACCTATTTCACACAATATTTTCTTAAAATTCAGTAGCATTGGTGGATGCCATTAAACAAATATTAAAAATATACTGTCTTGTTTCTACGTTAATTTGAAGATTGAACATGAAATTATTGCAAAAAGTTTTTTTTTTTAATTGATTGACAAATGAAATTGATTTTTTTTATCAATACTGATAAATGAAAAATATGATTTTTCACTATATATATATATATATTACAAAGTAAAAAAGGAACATGCATAAAATAATTGGTATATAATTGGTAAAAATGTATATTTAATAATGCTAATTGCTAAATGAGATGAATTATTAAATTTATCAACTTATTTCACACAATATTGTCTTATAATTATATTATGTAATTTTCTTACATTTATTTAAAAAAAAAAAACAATTCTTGAAATTATATATGTATAATTAAAAAAAATTGAATATGCATGGATGAATCATTCAATGAAATCAATCATTTATTCAAATTTTAAAGACTAGGATTGTTTAAAGTCTCAGGATGAATTTACTAAATGATTGCGGGTGTTATTTTGCATCTGTGTCTTAGTTACTAACCACTGACAGTCCAACTTGACTAGTCTCCATGCACTGGTTTAGTGCTGTCTATGTTTTCAGAGCAAACATCACTTTTCTATGGATCTAAGCGGTCAATTTAATCATTTCTTTTGATCATGGCAGCAGTAATTATGATCAAAATGATGGAGAAAAGCATGACGTGGTGACATATCATGAAAATCTGACTTTTCCAGGTTGTAAATGCTATAATCAGGTCCCCGGTGCATCTACCAACCAAGGAAACGTGAAAAAGATTAACCCAGTAACTCTGTTTTGGGAAGTCTTTTTCTGCAAGCGTCTGAGAAAACGAGCCATTTACATACAGTTTGCAATTTATCATAAACCTCGTCCATGTCGTGAGATGAGCGTTTGGCGTCTGTCCATCATCTGAGTGGCATCTATCAATAAAACTTTTATTATATATTTGTAAATATTTGTAAATATTTAATTTTATTATTAATTATTATTAATGATATATTATATATATCAAATATAAATATATATATATATAAAATAAATGTTTTATAACAAATATGATATAGAATATAGTGTAATATAGAAATAATTGTAAAATATAAAAGTAGTACATATACATATACACAGTGTATATTTTATACACACATATATATACACACTTATATTTTATCATTATTTCTATATTACACTTTATATTCTATATCATATTTGTTATAAACTTATAACATATAATAATTTTTTCTGTACAGTGTTCGGAGGCATCATGTGTCTGAAGCGTTTGAGAACAGGAGATGTCGAGGTCACTGTTAAAAGTCTCTCCTCATGAAGACTCAGAGTCCAGTGGGTTTCGTTACAGAAGCAGCAGGCTGTGATTTCAGTGTTGTCATATTTAACATCACTGTTGACTAATCAGTTTCTCCGAATGATTTGGCAGACTGATTATTCCAGCCAGATTGGCGTTACACTCTTTTGCGTGGATGTCAGAGCTAATTCTAATCATGCGGCTCTAATTTAGACACAGCTGGATCAATGAGCATCACATCAGAGGCAGCAGAGTCTCGTTCACATCTCAGGTTGTGACGCGCGCGCGTGTGTGTGTGTGTGCGTGTGTGTGTGTGGTTTATGAGGACACAAATTTGTATAATAACATGGGTATGACATAGGTATTACAACGAGAAGGTGATTTATGAGGACATTTTCAGTGTCACCGTAATTCAAAAGGCTTATAAATAATTCAGAATGAGTTTTTTTGAAAATCTAAAAATGCACAAAGTTTCCTGTGAGGGGTAGGTTTAGGGGTAGGGTTGGTGTAGGGCAATAGAA
>NW_015551037.1:239082-242252 GCF_001515605.1 Sinocyclocheilus anshuiensis
AGGCAGATAAGAGCAAAGCACTCTGGGATATCAGCCTCAGCTCGGGCGTCTCATTTATTCATGCAGGTTGACACATCAGTGGTGAAGCCATTTACTCACATTCAATTACACAGAACAGGCTGATCCTGGATCTGCTCTGGTGCTCGAGGAAGTTTGATCATCAGATACAGCGTCTGCGGCATTCGAAACGCTCTCGAAGACTCGCTGAGAACCTCACTGATGAAGGATCAAAGCTATAACCGCACTGTACCGACTCGTTTCTCATGCTGTAACTTCAACATGACAGTCGCTCAGATATCACAAATCCAAACTAAAAATAGTGCTTTGTTTAAACGAAATAATTCACTCAAAAATGTAAATAAATAAAAAAAAATGTAATAAATAAATAAAAAATGTTCGAGAAACAGTTCCAACTGAATTAATGGTATAATATTAAATTAAAAAAATTATTTTTAAAAATAAATATAAATATTTTCCTTAATTTGCCTAGTGCAAGCTTTTATAATATTAATATTAAATATATAATATACATTATAAAATATTAATAATATGAAATATACATTAATGCAATATTAATAAACAATTAATATGCTGTACTTTTGGTCACAAGTATATTTACTTCTCAAATATACATTTCTAAAATAAATGTACAGATTTAGTCAGAATTCGAGTCACCGGAATGAATCAAAATCATGTTGCAGTTAAATACAGAAGTGGAGTTAGAAAACTCACTAGACACCAACATGACGAGCTGCTGTTATTTACACTATTACTGAAGCACAGGGATACATTATATTTGAACAGATTCACATAGAAAACAGTTGTTTTAAACAGTGATAATATCACTCTGGGATGCGTCACACTGAGGGAAGGACAATGACCGGCGTCCCAGCGTGAGGTTGCCGTGGTGACGGACGATTGTAAAGCGATGGCGTCTCGTTCATTTCCGCAGTCTCGTTCTCTCGCGCTCTGCTCATTGCTTTCATATCAAATCCCCATCAGCAGCTCGTCCCGTTACTCCATTAGAGTCAACGTTTAATTCATGATTCTGCTCTTATTGTGGATGAATCATCAGCTCATGCTGTTCTAAAGAAGATTTCATGATCCTTCATTCAAATATTTTTAATATAAGAAATACTTTGCTCTACCTCTGCTAACATCATCTACTACATGCTTCATTCTTATTGTGAACCAAAACTGCAACTAAAACTAAAAATTATTTTCATTCATTGAAATAAAGGTGAAAAAAAAATTGAAATAAAAAATAATATATATATTCGACTAAAAACTTAAATTTAATAAAATGAAACAAAAAATGTTGCCTTGGCAACTAACTGAAATAAAATAAGTACTAAAATGAATAAAATAAAATAAAAAATAAATTAATAAAATAAACAAAAAATAAGCTAAAGCTAAAAATGAAAATTTATAAAAATAGCAAAATTAGTGAAACGTAAACTGAAATTGAAATAAAAACTGAAAATATTAAAATAAAAACTAATTCAAAATATTAATATATACTGTATAAAAATAATACTTTAACACTGTGTGGGTCAGAAAAGCAATAAACATTGGAAAACATTAATAATAATATCAACAAATAATATTTTGATCCAATTAAAAATCCTTAAAATTAAAAAGTCCTTTTAAGGACCTTATAAAATGATAATTTAAAACTACAGACGTCTTTTACAAAAGTCACATTTGCATCTGGCTAGATTCTTCACCTTTAATTTAACATTCCATACATTCTGATAATTAAAATTAAATTAAATATATAAATTAAAAATATATCATATAAAATAAAATTATATTTATTATAATAAAATTTCACATTTATAACGTCTCTGTGTTTCTGTGAGCATGTCGCTCTCTCTTTGCTTCTGTCAGCGTTTATTTAGTTGCAGTTTGACTAATTAAAAGCGCAGTAATGATAAACATCTGTCCGACACACAGGGGTTAAACTCTGCTGCCATGGCGACAGTGATGCGGTGGAAAGGTCACCGAGCACACGGGGTCAACAGGGGTCAAGATGAGAGTGTGTGCGTGTGTGTGTGTGTGTGTGTGTGTGTGTGTGTGTGTGTGTGTGTGCGTGCGTGCGTGTGTGAGTGTGTGTGGGAGAGAGAGTGAGTGTGTGTGTGTGTGTGTGTGAGAGAGAGAGTGTGTGATGTGTGTGTGTGTGTGTCTCATATTGTTGTGTATTATAGTATTAGGGTTGTTGCAGCATTTATAACTAGCTGCAATAGAAATGCAAATGGAAAAATATTATTTTTACTTAATATAATATAATATAATAATTTATTTCAACAGATAATGTTGAACAGACAGTGTAAAGTCTGTGATTGTTGGCTCTGATGGTTCAATGTGAGATTGTTGTGAACTGATTTGTGGAATCTTTCGCTCTTAATGTGATTATTTCTGCCTGAGCTTGATTCTCACTGCTGTCTCTCTCTCTCTCTCTCTCTCTGTCTGTCTGTCTCTCTCTCTCTCGCTCTCTCTCTCTCTCTCTGTCTGTCTGTCTCTCTCTCTCGCTCTGTCTCTCTCTCACAGTATCGAGCCTCGTCACCTGTGTCACACAGCTCTGCCACACAGCATCAAGAACGAGCTGGAGTGTGTGACCAACATCTCTCTGGCCAACGTGATCCGTCAGCTGAGCAGCCTGAGTGAGTCCAGCTCTCCACAAACACAGACATGCACTTCTGGCTCCAAATCCACAGCACTTTTCATATGCCACATCTGCAGTGGCGTACAATAGTGTAGTGTAATTATTTGTGACCCTGGAGCACAAAAGCAGTCTTAAAGAGTTAGTTCACCCAAAAATGAAAATTAGCCCATAAATTACTCACCATCAAGGCATCCTAGGTGTATATGACTTTCTTCTTTCAGACGAATCCAGTCGGAGTAAATAAAAAGCGCCCATCCATAAAAAAATGTCTCACATGGCTCCGGGGGGTGAACAAAGGCCTCCTGTAGCGAATCGATGCGTTTTTGTAAGAAAAATATCCATATTTAAAACGTAATAATCACTTTAATGTATCTTGCGCTCACTGTTGTACACAGAAGCAGTTCCGGGAGCATGAGGTATGAGTTCAGTGTTGCGCATGCGCCGGTGAGTCTTGTGAAAACCAACGTTTGTTAACAGGAGCAAAGGAAGCAAAGTTTCCTTACTT
>NW_015551037.1:242361-246905 GCF_001515605.1 Sinocyclocheilus anshuiensis
AATAAGTGACCGTTGTTTTGTTTTGATCTCTCCGCTGCACTCCCTGAGTTGCATTAAACAGCTTGAAAGATCAAAGACAATTTTTAATATAACTCCGACTGGATTCGTCTGAAAGAAGAAAGTCATATACACCTAGGATGCCTTGAGGGTGAGTAATTTATGGGCTAATTTAAATTTTTGGGTGAACTAACCCTTTAAGTCGCTGGGGTATATTTGTAGCAATAGCCAAAAATACATTGTATGGGTCAAAATTATAGATTTTTCTTTTATGCCAAAAATCATTAGGATATTAAGTAAAGATCATGTTCCATGAAGATATTTTGTAAATTTCCTACTGTAAATATATCAAAACTTAATTTTTGATTAGTAATATGCATTGCTAAGAACTTAATTTGGACAACTTTAAAGATGATTTTCTCAATATTTAGATTTTTAAACACTCGCTTAAACCTTCAGAAAACAGTCAACATGAGTAATGGAACCGTGTCAGATATTTCAGTATAGGTATCAAAATATAGATATTTATGATAATGTAACAGAGGCCAGTGAGTAGGTGGAGAGGGGTTACATTGGTGCCGTGACCCGGATGGGAGTGAGGATTAGTGGGGTGAGTGTAATGGAGGCCAGCGAGTAGGTGCTGTGCAGGTAAACCTCACTCCCCTGATCTCAAGAGACGCAAGAGGCTGCAGTCTTTAGCCTCCTTGTTAGTGCGTCTGCCTCCCATGCCGGAGACCTGGGTTCGAGACCCACTCGGAACGAGAACGAGGTGTGGCGGTGAGGACCCGGGGAAGAGGGGTTACATTGGTGCCGTGACCCAGATGGGAGTGAGGTTTAGTGGGGTGAGTGTAAAGGAGGCCAGCGAGTAGGTGCTGTGCAGGTAAACCTCACTCCCCTGATCTCAAGAGACGCAAGAGGCTGCAGTCAACATTTTGTAACAATTTTTATAATTTTTTCTCTCTCTCTGTATATTATATAAGTTGCTAACTTAAATATTTCTATTAATATTTATAAAATATTTATTGATCATGGTAAAATTTGTTGAACTGCAAAAATCTAAAGAAAAAAGAGTTTATATATGTATTATATATATTATAACAAACAATATATACTTTTTTTTTCATTTATTAATTAAAAAATATATCATCTCTTTTTATTATCTCTCTCTATAAGTTAACTTTTTTTTTTTAACTTTTTGTTGCCTAATTTGTTTTTCATAATTTTTTATTATTTATTAAAATATTTATTCATTATGATAACATTTGTTGAACTGCCTTAAATTGATGCTGATTTAAATAAAATGTTATCATTTACTCATTTTATTACAGTAATGAGAATCACATTTAGAATCATGAGAAGAACTAAAACTGAGGTTAATTATGATGAAAATAAAGTACTGTTAGTTTTGATTCGGCGTGTGTGTCTATAATCCGCCGCTGTGTGTGTTCAGGTAAATATGCGGAGGATTTGTTCGGCGAGCTCTTTAATGAAGCTCATTCCTTCTCATTTCGAGTGAATTCACTTCAGGAGAGAGTCGACCGCCTGTCAATCAGCGTCACTCAACTCGACCCCAAAGAGGAGGAGTGTGAGTACAAACACACTCACACACACAGGTAAATATGCGGAGGATTTGTTCGGCGAGCTCTTTAATGAAGCTCATTCCTTCTCATTTCGAGTGAATTCACTTCAGGAGAGAGTCGACCGCCTGTCAATCAGCGTCACTCAACTCGACCCCAAAGAGGAGGAGTGTGAGTAACACACACACACTCTCTCACACACACACACTCACTCGCGCACACACACACACACACTCACTCGTGCACACACACACACACTCACTCGCGCGCGCGCGAGAGAGACAGAGGGAGAGAGAGAGAGAGTCCTCTTATCCACACACAGGACGCCTGAGCTCAATCTGCTAGCATTTCACACTAAAAGAGTCAGTTTTGGGCCAGAAAAGCTGGTTTTGCACCGGCCCAGAAACCTGCAGGTCTTGAATCAGGAGCCAATAACATCAGTGACTATCAGGATCATTTTATCAAAAAATTTGGTATTTAGGATCTTGCAAACTGGTATTTCTGATCATATTATTTTAATGTATTGTCTTCATTATAAACACTGGTTTGTAGCGCAAGTAGTTTTACCGTTATTCTGCAATCCCATGAAGCTTTGTGAATTACATTAATTGAAATATGAAACTATTATTGTATATTATATATATACTTATATATTATAAGTTAATTGCAAAATATGCATAGAGAGAGAGAGAGAGACCTGGCTCCATACAGCCAGGGTTGTCTAACAAAACTAACCAAAACAGCCCAAAGTAGCGCAATGATCATATCCCAGATAGAAAACTCAAAATATGTAATTTCCATACCTAAAATACATATTTTACAGTCACTGCTGTGCACATGTATCATAAACACAGCTAAAGAGCTTCCTACCAGTAACCCTCCTTCACAAAACTTAACATTTAGTGCAGTTTTATGATAGGTAGAATGCAAAATATTTCAATAAAAGCATTTCAGTCAATTCCGCCCCGTGAAGCCGTGGTTTACAGTGAATTTATAACAGCTAAGGGGCGTTGTTAGGCACGACGCAAAGCGGAGTAAGCTTCACGGGGCTTATTGCTTTTATAAAATGGTTATTCCATATACGTTGTAAGGTTTCACAAAAATAAAACAGAGCAAATAAAGTGTAATGATATTAATAAAAACATTATTCTTCCACCAAACAATGTAGCTCCTCAGAAACAGTTGTGGTTGCAACAAAGTGGTTGCTGAGCAACACACAAGCCGAAACAACTCCGCTTCGAACGCGGCTCATAATGTAATTTATGCAATAGTTCAAACCTTTAACCCACGGGGGAAAATCAACCCACGGCAACAGTTTAAAAGCCGTGGAAAAAAACATGGACTTGGCAACCCTGCATCCAACAGAGTAAGGAGAGATGACTGACAGACCGTGCATCATGGGTAATATAGTTTTCACCATCAATTCTGCTAGTTACATGATTTAAAAAAAAAATAAAATAAAATATTATGCATGCAAAAAAATGTTATTTACAAAGAGAAAAAGAACATAAGTTTGATTTCCAGGGAATGCATGAATTTAATAATATAAATGCGAATGCAATGCAACAATCACTTTGAATAAAAACGTCTACCAAATAATGTAAATTAAATATTTGTATTAACAAAAATTTTGTTTTGTTTTTTAATAATAAGACCTTTTAAAATAATAATAAATAAATAGTGAAGGTGAAAATCAACTGATGGATCACCAGAAATACACTTTCCTATATACATATATAAATAAAAAAATGACAGCAAAAAGTGAAAAAAATAAAACATTTTTGCTACCTGAAATAAATTATGCATATATATATATATATATATATATATATATATATATAATTCATACTTTTTATAAACTCTGTGCGTTAAAAACAAGCAATTGCGCAATAAAAAGTCATAATTACCTTTTTTATTTTGTATACTGTGGTGAAAAAACAAACAGAATTAAGACATTAAGAAACTCAGAACTGGTTTTATAACAAAGTCTGAATTATGAGATAAAATTTGAGATAATTTTATAAAAACTAATAAATAAAAAAGCAAAAACACACAACAAAATTACTCAAATTAAAACAAAAACAGAACATATAAAAAAAAAAATATTGATGGAAACTATAACAGTATCTCGATTCTAAAATAACACTGGATTATATCGCTGTTGAATTTTGTTTCCGACATTGATTTTGCAATATTGTTTTAATGTCATGGGTAAATGTATGATCTGTTTACGATCATGTAGCATTAAATGCCATTTCACCGTTAAAACAACTTTATTTCAAGCAAATGTCCAACATGTGCAACAGGGAAGTTGATTTTCAGTCTGTTTCTGACACACAAAGCTAAAGCCCCCTGAGAGCGAGTGATGAGGCTCATGTCCAGATAAACGACTGAAAGTCCTTCAGTAAACACTTTATTTCCTTTCTGCTCTGTGAGTGTTGTGATGAACTGGATGGCTCAGTTTATTGAAATCACTGAGGAACAAACACACACACATATGAACACAAGTCACGCTGTAAATGTTTCACACTTCATGGAGAAGACAGAAAAGCTGAACGCAGTCTCACACACACACGCACACACACACACACATACTTGTATTTGTGGTTTACGGGGACTCTCCATATGACCCATGATTCATCTGGACGGGTAACACTTCTAGTGGTCGTTCAACGCGTCAGAATCATCTCAGAAATGCTGCTAGTTTGTGGGTTGTTTTACAGTAAGTGTTGCAAATCATTGGAGCAAATCCATTTTACAAAAAAAGGCTCTTTGGATGAAAGCATCTGCTTAATGCATAAATGTAAAAAAAAATTATATATATATATACATACATACATATACAGTACGTGTGTGTATAATGTTTAAAAAATAAAATATATAATATAAACCCTTTTTTAAATATATACAGTATATATATATATATATGTGTGACCCTGGAGCACAAAACCAGTCATAAGGGTCAATTTT
>NW_015551037.1:247215-254501 GCF_001515605.1 Sinocyclocheilus anshuiensis
TATTTGGGGCATAAAAGAGAAATCAATAATTTTGACCCATACAATGTATTGTTGGCTATTGCTACAAATATACCCCAGCGACTTAAGACTGCTTTTGTGCTCCAGGGTCACACATATATATATATTTATATATATATATATATATATATATATATATACAGTATGTATAATTTTCACTCAGAAATTGCTAGTAAATTTCACAAAAATTACCAATTATGTCATTTAATTTGTTTTTAATATGTCTGTATAATAAAAAAAAAGAGAAATGTTGCCTTAATAAAATAAATAATAGTTTATAAAAACAAAGAAAGTTTATGCATGTGATAAAATATTTTTTCTACATTTAATTTTATTTCAGTTACACATTTCTTTTGTTTTAAGTAATGAATGTGTTTATTATTTATTTGTTTATTCATTATTATTTCTATTTATGATGTTTTAATCAATCCAGTGTATTTGTCAGATGTGCTTATGAAACACCCGCATGATGTTTTACATGAATCTGAATATTCTGACGTATGTAAACAACACTGACTGAAATATTTGACTGGAGGAGATTTCAAAGAGAGAAGGAAAAACCATCTGAAAACAGGCGGAAACATTACAGATGTTGCTGTTTCTGCTCATAGATGATATTGATGAAGAGCTGCTAATAAACACACACACACTGATTCATTGAGAGTGTGATTCACGTCAGTAAGAAAGGAGCTGTGGCTATAAAAGCTCTGAAAGAGTGTTCATTCTTCTGCATGGCTTGGTTCTCTGCAGATATCGACAAACCGCCTCTGTGGCTTTCGCTCTTTTGCATGTAAAGATTTTCCTATAAAAGCCGTCATCATTTACTCACCTTTGTGTCGCTTCAAACCCACACGCAGCTTATTCATCTGAGGAACACAAAAGATGTCACGCAGCTCATGCCTTGTGAATTCATTCACATGGACCATGTCTTTCAAATGGACAAAAACACACCATAAAACCATCAAAAGTGTCATAAAATGCATTCACTTCTCTTCTCAAACCTACCTCAACATCACGACTGACTCAAACGTCCAGCTGACTTCGTTTAGGCTCACTCAGCAGCCCTGTTCTGGCATGATTTCGTGACATACATTTTAATTATGAAAATAATGAACAAATCAGGCTGTAATTTGTATTCAGACACATATTTTGGTAACAAAACATCATGTAAAACAAATAGAAACCTCATATAATATTTAGTTTGCCTTCTTAATGTTTACTTTTTTCTGAAGGTTTCTGAAGGCACCTTTGTTAAAAAGAAGTGCACTTGATTGTACTGAATGTGTGCTTCAAATCTTAAAAGTATATTTTTTAAAAACTGTATTTGCATATAATATATTAAGAAAATAAAAGGCTTAAGAAAATAAAACACACTTTTGAAAGTGCACTTTGTAATAATGTCAAATTAAAAGTTTTACTTTAAAGTACATTTTAGGGGCGTTCACACAGAATGCGTTTTTCCATTCCAATGCACTACTTTTCCATTGTTTTTCTGTGTAAACACACACTAGATGGACGTGCATGACCGTTATGGTGTGTGCACACCAAAAGCGTTATTCACATTGCGCTAAATAAATGCAAAATATAATATATCTTTATTTAATTGAAATTAACATGCAATTAAGTGTCCGAAAACATTACATTTACTTTGCACTAAAGTATATTCTTTTAAAGTACATTATTTCAAAGTGATTATCCTGTATTTATGTATGTTTTTTTTTTTTCATTTTGGCTTTTAATTGCAAAAGAAAAAGCATTAATGTGTCTCAAAAGCACTTAAACGTTGAGTGGATTTCTGAGTAGATGCCGGTGTTTTCTTCTTATAATGCAATGCATGTATAGAACCGCCGCTCTGATGCTCCTCCAGACCTTCTGAACTTTAAAAAGTTATCTTCATATTTTCTGAAGATATGAGTCTTTTTCTGCTATTTTATCATCCACCAGGTAAACGTCTGAGCATTCTGAGCACTTGTAATGATGCTTGAGTTAACAAAAACCATGCATAAGTTCTATTTGTCGTATCTCATAATCTAACAACAACAGCTAAAATAAATAAAGCATAATTGGCAGACCCTGACCATTGGCCATGCAACAGATCAATTGCATTTGCATGCAAAATTACCTAATTAGCCTAAATTACTTTAGCAGTAAGTATCGTTTTGAATTGTCTGACAATAATTGGGACAATTAGACGATTACAATGATGCTGAGAGCAGCTCTCGGTTCGGCTGTGATTATTTTGACATCAGACAGCGCCACTGTGTTCTGCCATTCAAATGATTTAATTACACTTTAATTTCCCATCAACCCCAGTGTCACCAGCTGCCTGTCAGCAAGAGAGAAATAAAGACGTTTGTACTCAAGAGTGATGGAAATATGCCTGGATATCAGGAAAAAGACAAAGAAATGAGAATGTGTAGAGCGACAAACACACAAACATGAAGCACCAAACACACTCTTGACAAACATCCAAAGCTTCACTTCAAATTGTGATAAATGGCTCTCGAGGTTGTGCATTACAGTGAGTTTACTTCACTTTACAAAAAGGTTCTGTTAAAGAAACTTAACTTAAGTAAAATCTCTGTAACACACAAGTTCACTGAAAAGAAATTGGCGTAGAAACAATTTTTGCTAGTAAATTTCACAATTATTCACAAAGAAATGGCAAGTAGCACTGAACTAAACCTGAAATTTTGAAAAAAGACGTAAAACATACTGCAATAATCTTTGTTTTATTTACAACTTCGAAAAACAATTGTTTATAGTGTTTGAGTGACTTACTGCTTTCTTAAAATAGTGTCAAGAGCAATATAATAAACATCAATATTAAATAAAAGTCTAACAATAATAATAATAATTGTCAAATTTGAAAAAAGAAGAAAAAAAAAGATCCAATACAGAAGTTTATTTAGAAAATTTCACTTTCCTTGATCCAAGTTGCACAATATTTTCTTTAATTATAGCGCCCTCTGTCAGTGTAAATTAATGAGATTTGGCATGTTTACTCAGACTGTCCTGATGTACATTTGTACCATTTTTTGTGTAGTTTGGACTCTGCATTAAACAATTTTTTAAATTGTTTTATTCAGTTAGTCATGTTGGGCCACATTAAAAAAATCTTACTGCTAATTAAAAAAAAACAACTGATAAAGCGTCTTTATGTCTCTAATGACAGTAAACAACTCCAACCCTTTCTCTTTTTCTACTGTAAGAAAATCATACTTTTCTACATTTGCATTCATATTTAAGATTTTAAAACAATCACAGCAGCTCAATTTCAAACGTTTTTTAAACCTGTTTTTCCACATTTTTTTTTACATTATAGCGCCCCCTATTGCTGTAAATTAATGAGATTTGGCGTGCTTAATCAGAGTGTCCTGATGTCCATTTGCACCATTTTTTGTGAAGTTTGGACTCTGCATTAACAAAATACAGGTCAATTTGTCATATTGTCTTCAATTCTTTTGAATGTTAGTGTACATTTAGAGGCATTTCATATCAGCCGATAAAATCCAGAACTCAAATGCTAAAGCATCTTTAAGACACAGTCAACATCTCCATGACTTTCTCTTTCCCTACTGTAAGAATATGTTCTACGTAAACGTATATTTTCTACGTTTGAATTGATAGGTAAGACTGTAAAACAGCTACGGCAGCTCAAATTCAAAATATTTTTCTTCATATTTTCTTCACAATATTATTTTATGTTATAGCGCCCCCTATCACTGTAAATTACTGAGGTTTGACATGTTTACTCAGATTGTCCTGATGTCCAGTTGTACCATTTCTTGTGAAGTTTGGACTCTGCATTAATAGTACACAGGTCAATTATGGGCCTCGTTCAAAACAAGTATTGGCTTGAATCTGCCAAGGGATGAGAGGTTTCTTCATGATATTTTTTTATGTTATAGTGCTCCCTATCGCTGTAAATTATTAAGATTTGGCATGTTTAATCAGATTGTCCTGACGTACATTTGCACCATTTTTTGTGAAGTTTGGACTCTGCAGTAACAACATACAGGTCTGTAAGTCATTATGGGCCTCGTTCAAAGCAAGTATTGGCTTGCATCTGCCAAGCAATGAGATGAATCAAAATTCATTGACAAAAATTTCAATCTAGATGCTACATGCTAAACTTCATGTACACAGGACAAAGATAGGCTTGAAAAAGTAGGTTTTCATTAATCACTGGGAAAATGTAAACCCATGTGTCGTCCAGATTCAGACTCAATAGAAGATTCAGAGCGAAGAATTTAGACAATGGTTCTTGAGGCTGTTTCGATCTAGTCTAAATCTGCTTTATTTACGCTTAAAAGGCATCAATCATAGATCCAAACCCTTCAAATAAGCTTTAAACGGCCATCCAAAGGTCAGTCTGTTAATTCAGTCAGACTCACCTGCAGATGTCAGTCAGTGAATGCTGTGTTTGTGTCTCAGTGTCTCTTCAGGACATCACCATGAGGAAGGCCTTCCGCAGCTCCACCATCCAGGACCAGCAGCTGTTTGAGCGTCAGTCTCTTCCTGTCCCCATGCAGGAGACATACGAGCTGTGCGAACAACCTCCGCCACTGAACATCCTCACGCCCTACAGGTCAGAACCACATTCACACATCAGACCCGACAGATCATCAGCATACAGCAACCGGAGATGCGCCGATCATTAGATTTACATCTAACCGTATATGTGACCCTGGAGCACAAAACCAGTCTTAAGTGTCAATTTTGTGAAATTGAGATCTATGCATCAGCTGAAAGCCGAATAAATAAGCTCTCCATTGATGTAAGGTTTGTTATGATAGGACAATATTTGGTCGAGATACAACTATTTGAAAATCTGGAATCTGAGGGTGCAAAAAACTCTAAATATTGAGAAAATCGCTTTTAAAGTTGTCCAAATGAAGTTCTTAGCAATGCATATGTTTTGATATATTTAAGGTAGGAAATTTACAAAATATCTTCATGGAACATGATCTTTACTTAATATCCTTATGATTTTTGGCATAAAAGAAAAATGGATAATTTTGACCCATACAATGTATTTTTGGCTATTGCTACAAATATACCCCAGCGACTTAAGACTGCTTTTGTGCTCCAGGGTCACATATATCACCTCAATATTACTAAAATAACACAAACAGCAATGAGAAAGTATGGAAGCCCATTTCCGCCACTGAATAAAAAATAAAACAAACTTTTTTCTCGCAATTCTGACCTTTTTTTCCTCAGAATTCTGAAACATAAACTCAATTCTGACGGGAAAACTGACTATTTTCTTACATTTGCGACTTCATATTTTGCAATTCTGACTTTTTTTTTTCTTGCAATTGAGAGAGAGAACGAGAGCGGGAGCTCATGCATATTACGCATCTCTCAAAATAAATGTTGCAGCCTCCAGTAACGAGCATTAACTCCAGAAACACTCGCTCGGTGTGACGCACGTGTGACAACAGCAGCAGAAGCACATGACAACTGCATAAACCAGACGATATCGCTCTTTCATTGCTTAGTTCATGAAATATCAACTAAAAGTGCTAAACAGACACCAGTGAGTCACTAACACTAGAAATACAGAGCAAAAATATGAGCTCAGATCGTTTGAGTTCACTGGAAAAAAATGCTTTCTTATTCTGGTTTTTGGCACAAATATCTAAACATTCTTAATTCAAGATACATTTACTGTCTTGTTACAAGTCTTGTTTTCTAAAAAATGTATGAAAATTAAGTGAGTTTATGCCTAAAACAAGAAAAAAATCTGTCAATGGAATAAGAAAGATAAACTTAATGCAAAGGGAAAACAAGATTATTTTTCTGGCAGATATTTGATCTTTTTAAGCAAAAAAAAAAAAAAAGTCTGAATTGTGAAATAAAAAGTCAATTACCTTTTTTTCCTCACAGGTGTTTCTTATACAGCACACTGAAGTAAATTGCAACCTAAACATCTAAATTAATTATTCAAGTCAAAAAAATAATTGAACACCACTGAATCAACCTAAATACATTAACTTATGCCAATAAAACTCATTTTTGTGCCTTAAATCTATTAAAACACTTGTGAAAAAATGTTTCAAATTTCTCAAGATACCAAAGCATGCAATCAAATGTTAGCAAACACAGCAAAAAAAAAGATTTTTTTATTGAACATTTTTGTTGTTTTCCAGTACAAATATCTAAACATTCATAAATCAAGATACGTTTACTTGAGAAGCAAAAAGCAATACAATAGTACAATAATTTAGTACAATATATATATATATATATTATTATTTTTTTGCTTAAAAAGGTCAAATATCTGCCAGAAAAATAATCTTGTTTCCCTTTGCATTAAGTTTATCTTTCTTATTCCATTGACAGATTTTTTTCTTGTTTTAGGCATAAACTCACTTAATTTTCATACATTTTTTAGAAAACAAGACTTAACATTGTTTGTCATTTTGCTTCTCCAGTAAATGTATCTTGAATTAAGAATGTTTAGATGTTTGTGCCAAAAACCAAGGCAAGTTTATTTCTATAGCACATTTTGTACACAATGGTAATTCAAAGTGCTTTACATAAAAGAAAGTAAAATAATCATAAAAAATAATCACAAAAATAAAACAAAGAATTTAAAAAAGGAGTTTAAAAATTGATTTTAAATGAATTTAAGACAGTTAAAAATAGAAAATGATTATACATAAAATACAGTGCAATCAGTTCGGGGTGCATAAAATACAGTGCAATAAAACCAGACAGAAAGCATTTTTTCCAGTGAACTCAAACGATCTGAGTTCATATTTTTGCTCTGTATTTCTAGTGTTAGTGACTCGCTGGTGTCTGTTTAGCACTTTTAGTTGATATTTCATGAACTAAGCAATGAAAGAGCGATATCGTCTGGTTTATGCAGTTGTCATGTGCTTCTGCTGCTGTTGTCACACGTGCGTCACACCGAGCGAGTGTTTCTGGAGTTAATGCTCGTTACTGGAGGCTGCAACATTTATTTTGAGAGATGCGTAATATGCATGAGCTCCCGCTCTCTCGCTCTCTTCACACTAGGGCTGGACAATAATTCAATATCAATATGTATCGCGATATAATTTTTTTAAATAACGGTGATATGATTTTTAAACACATTTCCGATATTTCGATATACATTACCAGTTTCCCATACATTGATTTATTTGTGCCGTTTGACTTCGTTGAATAAACATGAGTACTGCACGTTTCAAAATCATAACACGGCGCGGGTGTTTTATATGAATGTATCTCTGAAGGGAACCGACTGTCTTCAGAAA
>NW_015551037.1:254736-257919 GCF_001515605.1 Sinocyclocheilus anshuiensis
TTTAAAAAAAAAAAAAAAAGAATATTTGCTCTACAATGGGTTAAAATAATTTTTTCAGCTAGAAAATAATTTCAACAAAACCAACACTGACATAAAAAAAAAGTACTTTTTTTTTTGTAAAAAAAAAGGTAAAAATGTCAGTCCAATTATCCTCTTGAAATAATATTATAACATAACATATATAAAAATATATTATTAAAATATATTATTATTAAAAAAATACAAATAATAATATAAAATATTATGTAATTATTGTTTCAATTAAATTTTATGTAAAATGACATACACATTTTTGCAAATGTACAGATAATACTCTCATGCACAAACGGTGAACTGAACACACCTGATCTGCGTCTGTCTCTAGGGATGATGGGAAGGAAGGGCTGAAGTTCTACACCAACCCGTCGTACTTCTTCGATCTGTGGAGAGAGAAGATGCTGCAGGACACAGAAGACAAGAGGAAAGAGAGGCGGAAACAGAAGGTAAGGGGGCGGGGCTACATGACAGAGGGTGTGGCTTGTATGCAAATTAGATGAGAATGGGTGTGGCATCTGAGGGAATCAACCACTAAAATCCCATAATTATAACATACATAATAACATACTCGATGGTTATTGTTCAGTCATTTTTCACTCAGTTTTGGCTGCTCTGTCGTTTGCTGTCGTCTTGCTTTTGTGTGTGAGTTTGAATGAGCTGTTTCTCCTGACATGAGGTGTTTTCTGACTGCGTTTAGATCACAGACCAACACACACACTCACGCTCACACTCACACTCACACACACACACTCACTCACTCAATATCGTGATATCAATTTTGGCCATATCGTCCAGCCCTACTTCACACGTTCCCTCATTAGTTCATGAAGACGCCAGCACCGGAGGTTATTTTATTAGACATCAGGACAGATGTATCCTCACCTCCTGTAAAACCGCTGTCTGTTAAAGAAATCCTCTTTTGGCTAGAATCGCTCATTTTCCTCAACAGCGGTTTTGTGCTCGTCTTCAATCCTCAGGATAAAGTTAACAGAAGACGTCTTTTCTGCTCACCAAGACTGCATTTATTTAATTAAAAATACAGTAAAATTGTGAAATATTATTACCATTTATAATAACTCTTTTCTATGTGAATATATAATAAAATGTAATTTATTTCTGTGATGCGCATCTGTATTTTCAGCATCATTACTCCAGTCTTCAGTGTCACATGATCTTCAGAAATCATTCTAATATGCTGATTTGCTGCTCGAGAAACATTTCTGATTATTATCAGTGTTGAAAACATTAATATTTGTGTGGAAACTGTGATTCATTTTATTTTTCAGGATTCACAGATGAACAGAAAGTTCAAAAGAACAGCATTTGTTTGAAATAGAATATTTTGTAACATTCTAAATGTCTTTACTGTTACTTTTGATCAGTTTAGTGCGGCCTTGATTAATAAAATCATTAATTTCTTTTAAAACAACCAAATTTAAGCATGTTTTTTCTGCATGTGTGCAGTGAAACTGTGTGAATGTGTAATTTCCAGCATTGATTGGCCTGTCAGGAGAGTCTGGAGGTGATAATTGCTTCATTTGTTCTGTATTGTTCTTTTGTCCTTATTTTGTCTTTGCTCATTTGGCATTTCGACCAACTCAAATTAAACGAGAAAACGAGTATGTGATGTGCTGAAGGAGAACTTGAGAGAGAGACGTGTGAGGAGCAGAGGAGGTGTAATATCAGTTTTCAGCTATTCTCACAGCTCTCGCTGTTCAGTTGCAAATTAATGATGTCAAATGATATCAGTCTGTGATTAATGACAGCTTGAGATACTGGCCTACTGCTAACTAAGGCTGTGCAATAGAGCTGGAAAATTACATAATAATTAATCATTTAAAATATTATAATCTTAAATTAATGTCTTATTTTTCTGCCTTTTGACAATATTCAAAATATATCTCCACACGTTTAAAAAAAAAAAAAAAGAATATTTGCTCTACAATGGGTTAAAATAATTTTTTCAGCTAGAAAATAATTTCAACAAAACCAACACTGACATAAAAAAAAAGTACTTTTTTTTTTGTAAAAAAAAAGGTAAAAATGTCAGTCCAATTATCCTCTTGAAATAATATTATAACATAACATATATAAAAATATATTATTAAAATATATTATTATTAAAAAAATACAAATAATAATATAAAATATTATGTAATTATTGTTTCAATTAAATTTTATGTAAAATGACATACACATTTTTGCAAATGTACAGATAATACTCTCATGCACAAACGGTGAACTGAACACACCTGATCTGCGTCTGTCTCTAGGGATGATGGGAAGGAAGGGCTGAAGTTCTACACAAACCCGTCGTACTTCTTCGACCTGTGGAGAGAGAAGATGCTGCAGGACACAGAAGACAAGAGGAAAGAGAGGCGGAAACAGAAGGTGAGAGGGGCGGGGCTACACAACAGATGGGTGTGGCTTATATGCAAATGAGGCCGGAATGGGTTAGAAGCAGATTGTGTTTTCACGCATGACGTCAGATTCTCTCGTCTCTTCTGTGACGTTGCTGCCGCTTGTTTTACTGTATATGCTGATACTACAGGTCAAAATATCTACTTGCATTTAATCAAAGCATTCTAAAAATATACATAATATCTACATTTCTTTTGCATTTCTACTTTAATCATTTAAAATATGCAAAATAGGCATAATCTTAATTATAATCACATTACAACTGATATAAATCAGTGAAAATATCACAACTTTTATTTCTATGTTAATATGATCAGCAGCTATAAAAACTTATAAAATGTATGTTATAAAACAAAAGATTATCTAATTATTTAAAATAAAATTTTAATTTTAAATATTTTTAAATATTATATAATTATTATATTATATTATTATGTAATTATGATAACATATTATGAATTAAGAAAATTTGTCAATATTTTTTCTGCCTTTTGGCAATATTAAATATTTGTCTCAATATTTATTGCTCTGAAATGGCGATTTTTTTTTTTCAATTAGAAAATAATTTCAACAAAACCAACACTGACACCAAAAAATGTTTCACGCAAAAAGTACTATAAAAGAAAAAATACAATCAAGTTGCACATTTAATGCAGCGAGTGGCATCCAATTATCATCATGAAAAAATTTTATATTTAAAAAAAAAAGTATGAAAACTATGAAAAA
>NW_015551037.1:258085-259508 GCF_001515605.1 Sinocyclocheilus anshuiensis
TTATGTAATTATGATAACATATTATGAATTAAGAAAATTTGTCAATATTTTTTCTGCCTTTTGGCAATATTAAATATTTGTCTCAATATTTATTGCTCTGAAATGGCGATTTTTTTTTTTCAATTAGAAAATAATTTCAACAAAACCAACACTGACACCAAAAAATGTTTCACGCAAAAAGTACTATAAAAGAAAAAATACAATCAAGTTGCACATTTAATGCAGCGAGTGGCATCCAATTATCATCATGAAAAAATTTTATATTTAAAAAAAAAAGTATGAAAACTATGAAAAAAAAATATAATAAAAATAAAGTATTAATAATTATTTTGATTTCAAAACAACTGTGTTTGAAAAATTATTATATTACTGGAAAAGACACATGAAAAATATATACAATTAAATGTGTTAAACACATCATGTAATCATCATGACTATGAGTCAACATTAGAAGGGGAAAATAAAACACTATGTAGAACATAAACTGTATCCCAAAGGCTTTATAAAGCAGAAAGGAGTGTTTGCATGCAGACACACAGAATGCGATTAGCTCTGCTGTCGAGCGCTGAGCTGCTTCCCGTCATTCATTCATATTAAGTGTGTAAATGCAGAGGCAGATTTGATTAGACGCGACTAGATCACATTAGGAGTGACTGATGTGTGGAAAACTGCTGAAAGAGCAAGTCAGATCAACTCCAGCGGCTCTCAGACTAGTGACACTACTAAGCCAACAGAACTATACATTACAGCAACGTGACTGTAGCTCAACTGCTGTTTCACTAACAAGCTCATTTTTCTAATGTAAATAAGTAGCTGTTTAATGTCACACTGTATTGATACAATCATTAAACTCTGTCTGATGTGCAGCGAACAGTGATAAAAATATCTCTCTCTTTTTAAATAACACTGGGTTGATGCATTGCACGGAATTGGTTCATTCAGATGATTCGTTTAAAAATAAATAACTGAAATAAAATAAGTACTACAATTGCTAAAACTGAAATAAAAATTAAGCTAAACAGAAAAAAACAAAACAAATGCACATAAGATTATTATAACTTAAACTAAAATTAAAATGAAAACTAAAAACTAAAAAGCAAATTGAAAATATTAATAAATACTATAACAGTATATAAATATACTAAAACATCACTCATTGATCACTCATCATGCCCTTAATGTGTTTATATATATAGATATATATATATATATATATATATATATACATACAAACACACACACACACACAATTATAAAATACTAAAATATTATGTTATTTTATTTCAGTTGAATTTTGTTGTTAATTAAATTAAATTAATTAAATTGCTGGAAAAGACAGGAAAAATGTATACAGTTAAACAGGCTAAAATTTATATGTTAATACAGAAAATATAAATGTTTTAATCTGATTATGTTAAAATAT
>NW_015551037.1:259882-268534 GCF_001515605.1 Sinocyclocheilus anshuiensis
AATCAAATGTAAAACTACATTGCATATTTGACTGTATAAATTAAATATTATTCCTTATTAAAGTTACAAAAGTTATTCAGTCAAGACCAGTGAGAGATCTCTGTGTTGTTGCTGTTTGATTAACATTAAGAAAGTGCTGTCACTTTAAGAGAGCATGCACTGATTCAGTGCACTGATACAGTATGTTCAGCCGGCTATGTCTGCTAGGATACTCACCAAGACGGGCATTTTGACCTCATTTTTGTGTGAATTTGTCCATTCAAGCACAATACTTCACAGAGAGCTTAATATTTGCACGCGTTCTGAGACGCTGATGTTCGGCTGAGCGCACACACAGATCTTCTCACTGCGCGCGTGAGTTCACGTCTTCTGGCTCTTTAATATTTAAACTGGCAAGGCTTAAATGAGTTTAGTTTAAACACAGATAGCAACGTGTGCTGTTCAGGTCTCACCTGCGCTATCAACACGTGATGACGGCATAAATGACAGTTATTCCAGCATACAGCACTCGCATTGAACAAAGAGTGACTGGTTTGTATTGTTTTCTTCTCTCTCTCATCGCTCTTGTTGTAATGCATTGGGAAGCCAGAATTTGTATCCATCAACAGAAACATGCATTAGCCGAACTCTAACAAACTATATTACAGATGCATTGTCTGTTTTAAGTTGAACTGCGGTCCTAGTGCCTGCCGAACCGTGTGTGGAGAACCGTACGGTTTGATTTTTTACCGAGAACCATTGCACCCCTAATATATATATATATATATATTAGGGATGCTCCGATCTATCGGCCGGAGATCGGTATCGGCCGATAATCATATTTTATGACTTGATCGGTACTCACCAACTTGGCCGATCTCAGGAACCGATCGCAAATGATTTGGTGCCGCAGTCATGTCATCGCCGGAGTGGCAATGCTATGACGTTTCGAGAAACTATGAAAAATTTGCTGTTTGTCGTGTATGTTTTGCATGATTCATCTACACAGCAGCTTCAGTGACGTTAGAGCTGATCTGCGCCTCACTGCACGCGTCTGCGGCGCGTTACGGCTCCACGGCCACCGGAGCTGATCGCGGCCACTCTAGTCAGTGCTTGTGTTTATCAGCCAGCCGCAGCACGTTTCTGAAGCGGCTCTCCGCGCTGCTTGGTTAAAAATAGTCTTTTGTGAGTTGTCACAGCGTGGAGGACGGAACAAAAACAGGTTTCCCCCAGTAACAGCTGTCACAAACGCTGCTTTATCAGGCATATAACATGCAAGATGAAATGAAAATGACATCGAAAATTTTCTAAAGATACAGTGATATAAAAACACCCACACCTCGTGCAGTACGTGCTCATGTTTATTCAACCAAGCCTTTTGGAAAATCCGTCAGTTTTGATATTGTGGCAAGCCACAAATCAGTCTACTCATCACCTTAACTTTAACTGCGTTTGTAGCCATATATATAAATATGTATATATAAAATGAATATTGTAGTAATTTAGTACCGGGGTCCATGTGAAACCATCCCTATACTGCAGTACTTTACTGTACTGGTTGTCAAACTGCAGTTTCAGAGTCGCTTCCTAAACTCAAAACTCAACTAGTACTGACAACTGAGACTCAGACTGAATATAAACAGGGTTTCCTATAACTTCACTTCAGATGCCATCTGTGTCTCTCCCCGAGGAGCTGTGTGTGTGTGTGTGTGTGTGAGAGAGAGAGAGAGAGTGAGTGTGTGTGAGTGTGAGTGCGTGTGCGCGCGAGTGAGAGTGTGTGAGTGTGTGTGTGTGTGTGTTTGTGTGTGTGTGTGTGTGTGTGTGTGTGTGTTTATGTGTGTGTGTGTGTGTGTGTGTGTGTGTGTGTGTGTGTGTGTGTGTGTGTGTGTGTGTGTGTGTGTGTGTGTGTGTGTGTGTGTGTGTGTGTGTGAGAGAGTGAGTGAGTGTGTGTGTGTATCTCCTGGCCTGAACTCAGCAGCATGATTTGAGTTATTTCTGGTTGTTTCTGACTGCGCTTCACGCTGATGGCTGCTGACAGTGTCTGTGTGTGTGTGTGTGTGTGTGTGTGTGTTTGAGCTCAGAGCAGCAGGAGTTCATCTCTCGCAGGAATCGTGGTGTGCGGCTTTGAAAGCATGATACAAACACAGATTACACTCAAACACAACAATGCACTCACTTTTATTTAAAGCCATCAGATTTACAATATTATTATGAAAGCCCGATTCACCACAGAATAAAACAATTAAAAGAGCTAATTGTGACTTTTATCTCACAATTTGGACTTTGTTTTGTTTTGTCTCAATTCTGTGAAAAAGTCAGTAGGGCAAAATATATCCAGAATTGTGAAACAAACTCAAAATTCAGACGTTTTTTCTTGTAATTCTGAGTTTGAGTTGATAACTCAATTCTGAGGTTATATCTCACAATTCTGAGATTGAGTTTATATCTCTTAATTCTAAGTTTATATCTAGCAACTCTGAGTTTGAGTTTATGAATCGCAATTCTGAGTTTATATCGTAAATTCAAAGTTTATATCTCGTAAATTCTAAGTTTATATCTCACAATTATGAGTTTATATCTCGCAATTCTGAGTTTTGAGTTTATGTTGCAATTATGAGTTTATATCTCGTAAATTCTGAGTTTATATCTCTTAATTCTAAGTTTGAGTTTATGAATCGCAATTCTGAGTTTCGAGTTTATATCTCGCAATTATGAGTTTATATTGAGTTTATACCTCAATTCTGGTGGTGGGTTCGCTATTTACAATGGCGGAATTTAACTTTCCATTTTTAAAAGTGTTTGTGTGCTGCTGTGCATCCCTGTGTGTGTAATAAGCAAAGTGTATGCGCGTTGTGCACCCACCTGTAGGCGCATATTACTAACGCGCTCTTTAAATAACAAAGAAAAAATATTGCGCCAGACTTTAGACCAGGTTTTTGTTGGTCGAAGGCGCAGTCTTTTTCAGTTGCCTCAAAATAGCAATGCGCTTGAACACACCTCGTTTTCAGACCAGCACGCCCATGGGCGCACAAATGGGCGCAAATTAACTTGCTATTTAAACAATGTGGCGCAGGACGTGAAAATGACAATTGCGTCGGGCTGAAACTAGCAAAAAACACTTGCGTCACGTCTGGCGCCACATTGCGCCAGGTGTATGATATGGTATGGCCATATATCTCACAATTCTGAGTTTATATCTCGTAAATTCTGAGTTTATATCTCGCAACTCTGAGTTTGAGTTTATGAATCACAATTCTGAGTTTATATCTCGTAAATTCTGAGTTTATATCTCGCAACTCTGAGTTTGAGTTTATGAATCACAATTCTGAGTTTATATCTCGTAAATTCTGAGTTTATATCTCGCAACTCTGAGTTTGAGTTTATGAATCACAATTCTGAGTTTATATCTCGTAAATTCTGAGTTTATATCTCGCAACTCTGAGTTTGAGTTTATGAATCACAATTCTGAGTTTATATCTCGTAAATTCTGAGTTTATATCTCGCAACTCTGAGTTTGAGTTTATGAATCATAATTCTGAGTTTTGAGTTTATATCTCACAAATTCTGAGTTTATATCTCGTAAATTCTGAGTATATATCATAAATTCTGAGTTTATATTATAAATTCGGAGTTTATATCTCAATTCTGAGTTTATATTTCAATTCTGAGTTTATATCTAAATTCTGAGTTTATATCTCAATTCTGAGTTTATATCTCGCAACTTTGAGTTTATATCGTAAATTCTAAGTTTATATTTCATAAATTCTGAGTTTATATCTCGCAACTCTGAGTTTGAGTTTATGAATCATAATTCTGAGTTTTGAGTTTATATCTCGTAAATTCTGAGTTTATATCTCGCAATTATGAGTTTATATCTCGCAACTCTTAAGTTTGAGTTCATGAATCACAATTCTGAGTTTTGAGTTTATATCTCACAATTCTGAGTTAATATCTCGTAAATTCTGAGTTTATATCTGCAATCCTGAGTTTCTACCTCGCAATCCTCAGTTTATACCTCGCAATCCTGAGTTTATACCTCGCAATCCTGAGTTTATACCTCGCAATCCTGAGTTTATACCTCGCAATCCTGAGTTTATACCTCGCAATCCTGAGTTTATACCTCGCAATCCTGAGTTTATACCTCGCAATCCTGAGTTTATACCTCGCAATCCTGAGTTTATACCTCGCAATCCTGAGTTTATACCTCGCAATCCTGAGTTTATACCTCGCAATCCTGAGTTTATACCTCGCAATCCTGAGTTTATACCTCGCAATCCTGAGTTTATACCTCGCAATCCTGAGTTTATACCTCGCAATCCTGAGTTTATACCTCGCAATCCTGAGTTTATACCTCGCAATCCTGAGTTTATACCTCGCAATCCTGAGTTTATACCTCGCAATCCTGAGTTTATACCTCGCAATCCTGAGTTTATACCTCGCAATCCTGAGTTTATACCTCGCAATCCTGAGTTTATACCTCGCAATCCTGAGTTTATACCTCGCAATCCTGAGTTTATACCTCGCAATCCTGAGTTTATACCTCGCAATCCTGAGTTTATACCTCGCAATCCTGAGTTTATACCTCGCAATCCTGAGTTTATACCTCGCAATCCTGAGTTTATACCTCGCAATCCTGAGTTTATACCTCGCAATCCTGAGTTTATACCTCGCAATCCTGAGTTTATACCTCGCAATCCTGAGTTTATACCTCGCAATCCTGAGTTTATACCTCGCAATCCTGAGTTTATACCTCGCAATCCTGAGTTTATACCTCGCAATCCTGAGTTTATACCTCGCAATCCTGAGTTTATACCTCGCAATCCTGAGTTTATACCTCGCAATTCTGAGTTTATACCTCGCAATCCTGAGTTTATACCTCGCAATCCTCCGTTTTTATCTCGCAATCCTTCGTTTTTATCTCGCAATCCTGAGTTTATATCTCGCAATCCTGAGTTTATACCTTGCAATCCTGAATTTATACCTCGCAATCCTGAGTTTATACCTCGCAATCCTCAGTTTATACCTCGCAATTCTGAGTTTATACCTCGCAATCCTGAGTTTATACCTCGCAATCCTGAGTTTATACCTCGCAATCCTGAGTTTATACCTCGCAATCCTGAGTTTATACCTCGCAATCCTGAGTTTATACCTCGCAATCCTGAGTTTATACCTCGCAATCCTGAGTTTATACCTCGCAATCCTGAGTTTATACCTCGCAATCCTGAGTTTATACCTCGCAATCCTGAGTTTATACCTCGCAATCCTGAGTTTATACCTCGCAATCCTGAGTTTATACCTCGCAATCCTGAGTTTATACCTCGCAATCCTGAGTTTATACCTCGCAATCCTGAGTTTATACCTCGCAATCCTGAGTTTATACCTCGCAATCCTGAGTTTATACCCGGCAATCCTGAGTTTATACCCGGCAATCCTGAGTTTATACCTCGCAATCCTGAGTCTATACCCCGCAATCCTGAGTTTATACCTCGCAATCCTGAGTTTATACCTCGCAATCCTGAGTTTATACCCGGCAATCCTGAGTTTATACCCGGCAATCCTGAGTTTATACCCGGCAATCCTGAGTTTATACCTCGCAATCCTGAGTCTATACCCCGCAATCCTGAGTTTATACCTCGCAATCCTGAGTTTATACCTCGCAATCCTGAGTTTATACCCGGCAATCCTGAGTTTATACCCGGCAATCCTGAGTTTATACCCGGCAATCCTGAGTTTATACCTCGCAATCCTGAGTCTATACCCCGCAATCCTGAGTTTATACCTCGCAATCCTGAGTTTATACCTCGCAATCCTGAGTTTATACCCGGCAATCCTGAGTTTATACCCGGCAATCCTGAGTTTATACCCGGCAATCCTGAGTTTATACCTCGCAATCCTGAGTCTATACCCCGCAATCCTGAGTTTATACCTCGCAATCCTGAGTTTATACCTCGCAATCCTGAGTTTATACCCGGCAATCCTGAGTTTATACCCGGCAATCCTGAGTTTATACCCGGCAATCCTGAGTTTATACCTCGCAATCCTGAGTCTATACCCCGCAATCCTGAGTTTATACCTCGCAATCCTGAGTTTATACCTCGCAATCCTGAGTTTATACCCGGCAATCCTGAGTTTATACCCGGCAATCCTGAGTTTATACCCGGCAATCCTGAGTTTATACCTCGCAATCCTGAGTCTATACCCCGCAATCCTGAGTTTATACCTCGCAATCCTGAGTTTATACCTCGCAATCCTGAGTTTATACCCGGCAATCCTGAGTTTATACCCGGCAATCCTGAGTTTATACCCGGCAATCCTGAGTTTATACCTCGCAATCCTGAGTCTATACCCCGCAATCCTGAGTTTATACCTCGCAATCCTGAGTTTATACCTCGCAATCCTGAGTTTATACCCGGCAATCCTGAGTTTATACCCGGCAATCCTGAGTTTATACCCGGCAATCCTGAGTTTATACCTCGCAATCCTGAGTCTATACCCCGCAATCCTGAGTTTATACCTCGCAATCCTGAGTTTATACCTCGCAATCCTGAGTTTATACCCGGCAATCCTGAGTTTATACCCGGCAATCCTGAGTTTATACCCGGCAATCCTGAGTTTATACCTCGCAATCCTGAGTCTATACCCCGCAATCCTGAGTTTATACCTCGCAATCCTGAGTTTATACCTCGCAATCCTGAGTTTATACCCGGCAATCCTGAGTTTATACCCGGCAATCCTGAGTTTATACCCGGCAATCCTGAGTTTATACCTCGCAATCCTGAGTCTATACCCCGCAATCCTGAGTTTATACCTCGCAATCCTGAGTTTATACCTCGCAATCCTGAGTTTATACCCGGCAATCCTGAGTTTATACCCGGCAATCCTGAGTTTATACCCGGCAATCCTGAGTTTATACCTCGCAATCCTGAGTCTATACCCCGCAATCCTGAGTTTATACCTCGCAATCCTGAGTTTATACCTCGCAATCCTGAGTTTATACCCGGCAATCCTGAGTTTATACCCGGCAATCCTGAGTTTATACCCGGCAATCCTGAGTTTATACCTCGCAATCCTGAGTCTATACCCCGCAATCCTGAGTTTATACCTCGCAATCCTGAGTTTATACCTCGCAATCCTGAGTTTATACCCGGCAATCCTGAGTTTATACCCGGCAATCCTGAGTTTATACCCGGCAATCCTGAGTTTATACCTCGCAATCCTGAGTCTATACCCCGCAATCCTGAGTTTATACCTCGCAATCCTGAGTTTATACCTCGCAATCCTGAGTTTATACCCGGCAATCCTGAGTTTATACCCGGCAATCCTGAGTTTATACCCGGCAATCCTGAGTTTATACCTCGCAATCCTGAGTCTATACCCCGCAATCCTGAGTTTATACCTCGCAATCCTGAGTTTATACCTCGCAATCCTGAGTTTATACCCGGCAATCCTGAGTTTATACCCGGCAATCCTGAGTTTATACCCGGCAATCCTGAGTTTATACCTCGCAATCCTGAGTCTATACCCCGCAATCCTGAGTTTATACCTCGCAATCCTGAGTTTATACCTCGCAATCCTGAGTTTATACCCGGCAATCCTGAGTTTATACCCGGCAATCCTGAGTTTATACCCGGCAATCCTGAGTTTATACCTCGCAATCCTGAGTCTATACCCCGCAATCCTGAGTTTATACCTCGCAATCCTGAGTTTATACCTCGCAATCCTGAGTTTATACCCGGCAATCCTGAGTTTATACCCGGCAATCCTGAGTTTATACCCGGCAATCCTGAGTTTATACCTCGCAATCCTGAGTCTATACCCCGCAATCCTGAGTTTATACCTCGCAATCCTGAGTTTATACCTCGCAATCCTGAGTTTATACCCGGCAATCCTGAGTTTATACCCGGCAATCCTGAGTTTATACCCGGCAATCCTGAGTTTATACCTCGCAATCCTGAGTCTATACCCCGCAATCCTGAGTTTATACCTCGCAATCCTGAGTTTATACCTCGCAATCCTGAGTTTATACCCGGCAATCCTGAGTTTATACCCGGCAATCCTGAGTTTATACCCGGCAATCCTGAGTTTATACCTCGCAATCCTGAGTCTATACCCCGCAATCCTGAGTTTATACCTCGCAATCCTGAGTTTATACCTCGCAATCCTGAGTTTATACCCGGCAATCCTGTTCTGAGTTTATATCTCGTAAATTCTGAGTTTATATCTCGTAAATTCTGAGTTTATATCTCGCAACTCTGAGTTTGAGTTTATGAATCACAATTCTGAGTTTATATCGTAAATTCTGAGTTTATATCTCGCAATTATGAGTTTATATCTCGCAACTCTTAAGTTTGAGTTCATGAATCACAATTCTGAGTTTTGAGTTTATATCTCACAAATTCTGAGTTTATATCTCGTAAATTCTGAGTATATATCATAAATTCTGAGTTTATATTATAAATTCGGAGTTTATATCTCAATTCTGAGTTTATATTTCAATTCTGAGTTTATATCTAAATTCTGAGTTTATATCTCAATTCTGAGTTTTTATCTCAAAATTCTGAGTTGATATCACAATTCTAAGTTTATATCTCAGTTCTGTTTATATCATAATTCTGAGTTTTTATCTCGTAATTCTGAGTTTATATCTCATAATTCAGAGTTTATATCTCAATT
>NW_015551037.1:268691-269455 GCF_001515605.1 Sinocyclocheilus anshuiensis
GAGTTTATATCTCAATTCTGAGTTTATATTTCAATTCTGAGTTTATATCTAAATTCTGAGTTTATATCTCAATTCTGAGTTTATATCTCGCAACTTTGAGTTTATATCGTAAATTCTAAGTTTATATTTCATAAATTCTGAGTTTATATCTCGCAACTCTGAGTTTGAGTTTATGAATCATAATTCTGAGTTTTGAGTTTATATCTCGTAAATTCTGAGTTTATATAATAAATTCTGAGTTTATATCTCATAAATTCTGAGTTTTGAGTTTATATCTCACAATTCTGAGTTAATATCTCGTAAATTCTGAGTTTATATCTAACAATTATGAGTTTATATCTCACAATTTTGAGTTTATATCTTAAATTACGAGTTTATAGCTTGCAGTTCTGAGTTTATATCTCGTAAATTCTGAGTTTATATCTCGTAAATTCTGAGTTTATATCTCGTAAATTCTGAGTTTATATCTGCAACTCTTAAGTTTGAGTTCATGAATCACAATTCTGAGTTTTGAGTTTATATCTCACAAATTCTGAGTTTATATCTCGTAAATTCTGAGTATATATCATAAATTCTGAGTTTATATTATAAATTCGGAGTTTATATCTCAATTCTGAGTTTATATTTCAATTCTGAGTTTATATCTAAATTCTGAGTTTATATCTCAATTCTGAGTTTATATCTCGCAACTTTGAGTTTATATCGTAAATTCTAAGTTTATATTTCATAAATTCTGAGTTTATATCTCGCAACTCTGAGTTCGA
>NW_015551037.1:269746-272246 GCF_001515605.1 Sinocyclocheilus anshuiensis
AGTTTATATCTCACAATTCTCAGTTTATATCTCACAATTCTCAGTTTATATCTCGTAAATTCTGAGTTCATATTTCGCAATTATGAGTTTATATCGTAAATTCTGAGTTTATATCTCGTAAATTCTGAGTTTATATCTCGCAATTATGAGTTTATATCTCACAATTCTCCGTTTATATCTCACAATTCTGAGTTTATATCTCGTAAATTCTGAGTTTATATCTCGCAATTATGAGTTTATATCTCACAATTCTGAGTTTATATATCATAAATTCTGAGTTTATGTCTCGTAAATTCTGAGTTTATATCTCACAATTCTGAGTTTATATATCATAAATTCTGAGTTTATATCTCGCGATTATGAGTTTATATCTTGCAACTCTGAGTTTGAGTTTATGAATCGCAATTCTGAGTTTTGAGTTTATATCTCGCAATTTTGAGTTTATATTTTAAATTCAGAGTTTATATCTCAATTCCGAGTTTATATCTCAATTATGAGTTTATATCTCGCAATTATGAGTTTATATCTCAATTATGAGTTTATATCTCGCAATTCTGAGTTTATATCTCAATTCTGAGTTTATATCTCGCAATTATGAGTTTATATCTCAATTATGAGTTTATATCTCGCAATTCTGAGTTTATATCTCAATTCTGAGTTTATATCTCGCAATTATGAGTTTATATCTCAATTATGAGTTTATATCTCGCAATTCTGAGTTTATATCTCAATTCTGAGTTTATATCTCGCAATTATGAGTTTATATCGAAAAATTCTGAGTCTCGAACTGAGCTCAGATTTGCTAAAGAAACCAAAGTCTGAAATGAAAAGTCAGAGATCTCGGTATGAAACATTTCTCACTGAATTCTTTCAAGCTAATAATTGTAAAGAATTTTAGGAGAATCTGAGACAAAAACATGAAATGCGCCATGAAATGTCTAACAGACAGCAGTTGTCGGCTGGTTTGTGGCATCCAGTGCCAGTGATGATGCCAGTTTCCCCTCTGTTACCATGGCGATGCCATCTTTAAAACACACTCAGAACTGAGTGTGAGGACAATAATAGATGCATTGATATGCAGACTGCTGCCTGTCAGGAAAGATTCAACTACACGGACACCGACGGCAGCTGTCAGGCAGCACAATTACTCGAAATAAAACCGAAAATGCAATATGGCTTAGTGCGATTATGAAATGGCAAAGGCTGCGATTTAATGAAATAAATGCATGAGTGAAGCGCGGCACTATGTTCATTTATAGGTTAGCAGCTCATGGTCCGCCGGTGTTTTCAGAGTCACTTTACCGTGCATTTGAGAACAAAACATGTGCCAAACATCTCCACAAGTGTGTAATGAGAAGCACTTATCAACAAAAGAAAAGGTTTCCTGTGGTTTTCCATCAAAATAAAAGTTTGATGAGAATGGAGATTTTTAAGATTTTAAAAATATTTTTTTTCTTAAATATTTGTTTTTCACAGTAGTGATCTGATTATTATTACAAAAAAATATTAATCATACTAAGAAATATTACTACTGAAATGTTCCTTAATTTGTTTAATATTTTTATTAATAATAACCGTAATTAAAAAATGTAAATTATTATTACTATTACTATTATTATTAAATATTTTTACTGTGATAAATATTAATCATAAGAAGAAATATTATTACGGTAATGTTTCTTGTTTGTTTAATATTTTTATTAATAATAATCATAATAAAAACAACTTAAAACTGCCTTAAATTTTTAAGTATAGTTTAAATTTAATAAAATAAAACAAAACTAAATAAAATAAAATAATAAAATAAAACAAAACAAAATATAATAAAAAGCATTAATAGTCACAGCTTTGGTTTTCTGTGGTTTTCTATCTAAATAAAAGTTTGATGGTTTAACGTTTGAAAATAAAGAATTTAAAAATATTAGTATTGTAATTTAACAGTTGTATTGTAAAACAAAAGTATTATTATTATTATTATTGTTTTTCTTGAATATTCAATGTTTTACAGTGAAATATTACAGTAGTGATATGATTATTACTTAAAATTTTGTACATAAGAACTATTACCACTGTAATATTTCTTATTCTGTTTAATATTTTTATTAATAATCATCATTATAAAAACAACTTAAAAATGCCTGAAATGTTTAAGTATAATCCTATTTATAAATAAAATTTAATAAAATTTAATTTAAAAATAAATAAAATAAAATATGTTGCCATGACTTACCGATCATATCATATCATTTTTTACAGTGCAAATTTTCAGGTTTAACACATCAAGGAATCAGGAATCGGTCGGATCATTTCTAAACTGTCAGAGTGAATGAAGGACAAAACAGATTCACACACAAACACACACACACACAGAGAGAGAGAGAGAGAGCGCTGATGTCGGCGGTTCAGTAAGTGAATGATGACGGGACGAGAGAGCAGGGAGGACAGATGCTCACACAGGGTTTGACATCAGCCTTCATTCACTTTCACATGCTATTATTTC
>NW_015551037.1:275880-276128 GCF_001515605.1 Sinocyclocheilus anshuiensis
TGTGTGTGTGTGCGTGTGCGTGTGAGTGTGTGTGTGTGTGTGTGTGAGTGAGTGAGTGTGTGTGAGTGTGAGCGTGCGTGCGTGTGTGAGAGTGTCTGTGTGTGTGTGCGTGTGAGTGTGCGTGAGCGTGTGTGTGTGTGTGCGTGTGCGTGTGCGTGTGCAAGTGTGTGAGAGTGAGTGTGCGTGTGTGTGTGCGTGAGTGTGCGTGTGTGTGTGAGTGTGAGTGAGTGTGTGTGTGTGTGTGTGTG
>NW_015551037.1:276199-276744 GCF_001515605.1 Sinocyclocheilus anshuiensis
TGTGTGTGTGTGCGAGTGAGTGTGTGCGAGTGAGTGTGTGCGAGTGAGTGTGCGAGTGTGTGTACGCGTGTGTGTGAGTGTGTGTCTGTGTGAGTGTGTGTGCGTGTGCGTGTGAGTGAGCGTGTGTGTGTGTGAGTGTGTGAGTGTGTGCGAGTGTGTGAGTGAGTGTGCGTGTGTGTGCGTGCGTGCGTGTGTGAGCGTGTGCGTGAGCGTGAGCGTGAGTGTGCGTGAGTGTGAGTGTGTGAGTGTGTGTGAGTGTGAGTGTGCGTGTGTGAGTGTGTGAGAGTGCGTGTGAGTGAGTGTGCGTGTGTGTGTGTGAGTGTGCGTGTGTGTGAGTGAGAGAGAGTGTGTGAGAGTGTGTGAGAGAGAGAGTGTGCGTGTGTTTGTGTGGGAGTGAGAGAGTGTGCGTGTGTTTGTGTGAGAGAGTGTGCGTGTGGTTGTGTGAGAGTGAGAGAGTGTGCGTGTGTTTGTGTGTGAGAGAGAGAGTGTGCGCGTGTTTGTGTGTGAGTGAGAGAGTGTGCGCGTGTTTGTGAGTGAGAGAGTGT
>NW_015551037.1:276786-277301 GCF_001515605.1 Sinocyclocheilus anshuiensis
TGTGGAAATGATTCGCCAGAACCTCCTCAACTCTCTGAATCTGCTCACATTTCACCCCTTTTTATATATTTTATATAAAAAATGATATGTGTATATATATATAATTATTCATACATATAATAATAATGTATATTACATATATTATATATTACTATATAATAATAATAATAATAATAATAATAATAATAATGCTATGAATATATTTTTGTTGATTTAATAAATATGCATTTATTTTACCCCCTAATTTATTTATTTATTGCAAATACAGTATATGCATAATTTCTTAATTAAATGATGGAAAACATGAAAAAATAATACAAAAAACCTATATGCAAAGAATAATTTGGTGTAAAATATCACTGGCATTTTTCATCAGAACATCACAGTCAATTTTCAGTCTTCAAAGTGCTATAATCAACAGGAAAAAATGAAAAAATAAAATAAATAATAATTTTGGGGTAAAATATATCAGATTAAAATGAAAAATAAAATGAAAATGGAAATAATTAAAATTT
>NW_015551037.1:277533-279212 GCF_001515605.1 Sinocyclocheilus anshuiensis
CACATATACAGTATATATATATATATATATATATATATATATATATAGGGTAAAATATCACATTTTCTAATAGTTTTCGTCAGATTCAATCTTCTATGTGCCATGGATGCTGTAATTATTTGAATCGGACAAAATCAAGCAACAGATTTGACCGATTTTCTGACAGTCTGAGTGTTTGTGTGATTATGTTCATATATCTCCTGATATCTGGTTTCTTCTCTCCTCACGCTCTTGCTCTCGGTGCGAGTCTCAGTAGATCTTCATCGGCTGCTAAACCTGCTTCTGCTTCACTGTAGAGACTCACCTGCTGGAGACGAGACTAACGCTCCGTCTGTGTGTGTGTGTGTGTTCGTCCAGCTGAAGAACATCGACCGTCCTCATGACCAGGAGAAGATCCCGCGGGCGCCTCACGACCGCAAGAAGGAGTGGCAGAAGATGGCTCTGGGGCCGGAGCTCGCCGCGGACGAACCCGAAGACAAACACAAAGACACCAACGGATCAGCAGCCTACCACGAGCACAGGTGAGCGAGCGCTTCTCAAACTAACACATGAGTCCTCAGAAAGAGAAGGTTCATAAGTGCCACAATTCAATTCATCATGTTATAATTGTAACTAAAACTAAAATATAAAACAAAACAAACAAAAACAAAAAATCCTTACTGAAACAAACATGAACTGAAATAAAATATTTTTTTTAATTATTTTATTTCACATTATATAGACATATTTTAAAACAATAAAAACGGATAAAAATGACAAACAAAAAAAACAAAAAAAAAATGTTATATGAAAAAATAAAATAAAATTGGAGAAAAATTCAGAAAAAAAGTCAAATATATAAACAAATAAATAAACCAAAACAATAAAAAAACTGGTTCAAATAGAGATCAATTAATTTCTGAAAAGCCAAAATTATGGTTAATCTTAGTGATAACTGAATTAAAACTGCTGTAAATGATGTTAGAATATAGGTTAACATTATGCTAAATATATTGTAGAAACCATAGGAAATTATCAGAATGAACACATGAATAAAATGTTTTTAAAAATTACATACAAACTATCATGTCAGTGTTATAATTGTTAACTAAAACTAAAAAACAAAACAAAAAAAATCCTTACTGAAACAAACATGAACTGAAATAAAATATTTATTAAAATTATTTATTTTATTTCACATTATATAGACGTTTTAAAACAATAAAAGCTGATAAAAATTACAAAAAACGACAAAATTATAAAAAAATGACTACATTTAAAATGAAAACAAAAAATGTAAAAAAAATAAATAAATTGGAGAAAAATTCAGAAAAATAGTAAAATATATAAACAAATAGATTTAAAAAAATGGTTCTCATAGAGATCAATTAATTTCTGAAAAGCCAAAATTACGAATAAACGTGAACTGAAATAAAATAATAAGTATTTTTTTTTTAAATAAAAAAATATTTGTAAAAAATGTAACTTGATTCATTAAAATTAACTAAATTATTTCCCATAGTTGCCAAAACATAATTTCTCATTTTCTTTTAGAACTCTATAGACATATTTTTAAACAATAAAAATGACAAATAACACAACAAAATTACAAAAAAAAGTTAACTTAATGTAAAATGAAAACAGAAAATATAAAAAGTAATAAAATAATGTAATATTTTAAAATTATATATATATATATA
>NW_015551037.1:279605-281980 GCF_001515605.1 Sinocyclocheilus anshuiensis
TAAATACAATTAAATACAATACAATTATAATAAATAATTTTAGCAATTGCAATATACACACACACTGAAAGTTACTGCTACATTTTTACTATCAATACCAATGATCTAAACAATCAATAATAATCTGCAAAAGAATTCTGAAATATAATTGTATCCGCACAGCTCTACATATAGCGACAAAGCATGTTAAAGAATGACTTACAGCAGCTTTAATTTAACAGTTAATGTGTGTAAACCTGTATATAGAGTGTATTTGACTGACCGCTGCTGAGATGATCTGATGAAGTATCAGAGACGCTGATTCAGTGCGTCTGTGATTGATGAGCGTCTCTTTCTGTCTCGCTGTAGGCAAATGTACATCGATCAAATGGACGGACCGTTCTCTCTGGCTGCGCTGCCCTACTCTCAGATGAACGAACTCCTGAACCGTACGGGAGACAGAAACTACAGCCGGCCGCATGAGCCACCGCCGCCACCACCGACTTACCCACCAGCCTCCATAACACACACACACACACACACACACACACACACAAACACACATTTTACCGTAAAATATACGGTAGCAATGCTTTAGGTTTTACAGTTTTAACTTAAATTTACAGTTAAACACCATAATTTCATTAACTGATATAATGTTAATATACCAACCTATTGAAGTACTGCAATCTGTTTTGTACCTTTGTAATACACTGATAACCACCCAATGCAGGTGGTGATTTTTTACTGTAGCATTTTTACAGTCTTTTACTGTTAAATTCACAGCCATTTTTTACAGTGAAGGAGCAACAATTACACAGCCGAACAATGCAACACGATCACTCTGTTCCAGTTCATTTTCTCCATAAAGGAAATTATTTTTAATGATAACTTATACACATTTAAATACAGTGAGCTAGGAGTTTGCTAATCGATGGCAAATGCTTTTGTTGAAGCCATCAGCCTGCATTATTTCAACTCAGCTTTTAAATAATCACATTTTATGTTTTAAACAATAATAAATTAAAATGACAAAAAAAACAATTATTATGATTTTAATGATGATTAATAGTGGAACATTCTGTCTGAACATCTGAACTCATACTCAACTTTCATTAATAAATGTAATTAATTATAATAAAAAATACATAATTAATAAAAAATGATTAATGCAATAAATAAGTGCAATTAATAAATCAATGTAATTAATAAAAAATTCTAAACATAGTAAGCAAATGTACAAATTAATATAATAAAAAATATAATTAATAAAAAATGTAAATTGAATAAATATATGAAATGAACAAATTTATATAATTAAAAATATATAATTAATGCAAAAATATTTATGCAATAAATAAGTGCAAATAATAAATCGATATAATTAAAATATGTAATTAATGAAAATTCTAAACATAGTAAGCAAATGTAATTAATAAATTAATATAATTAAAAATATAATTAATACAATTTTTAAATGCAATAAATATATGAAATGAACAAATTTATATAATTAAAAAGATATAATTAATGCAAAAATATTTATTCAATAAATAAATGCAGTTAATAAATCAATATGATTAAAATATATAATTAATAAAAATTCTAAACATAGTAAGCAAACGTAATTAATAACTTAATATAATTAAAATATAATTAATAAAACATTTAATTTAATAAATATATGAAATTAACAAATGTATATAATTAAAAATATATAATTAATGCAAAAATATTTATGTAATAAATAAATGCAATTAATAAATCAATAAACTTAAAATATATAATCAATTAAAAAAATTACCAAGACTTTTTTTTTAATACCCCTATGGGAAAAATGAATGGAATAAATACTTTGGGAAAACAAAATGTTTGCAAGCTAGCAACATGCTAACCAAATAACAAAACAAGCATAAAAAATGTGTAGCAAACACAAATATTTAGTAAAATGTCTAGTTTTAATTAGATGAAGTTATCTTATACTTTTTAGTAGTGAACTATAAAGGTGAATCTCATGAAAACATGTCACACAGGTCACATTTCACCACAAAATCAAAAGAAATAAGAAATAAGATTTTGCATAAAGAAAATTAAAGCTGTTTTTTAGTAAAATGGCCAATTTTGAATTGGACTGAATTATTTTATCACTACTTTTTAGTACTGAATTAAAGGGCGAATCCTGTGAAAACCTGTCCAGGTCACATTTCACTCCAAAATGAAAAGAAATTATAATTTGCTTAAGTAATATTTAGTTTGTGACATTATTTTCACGAGGGTTACATCTCCATCTTTCTGTCTTGCAGCTCCAGCTCAGGTTTCTCGGACAGCGTCACGCAGTCTCCAGCTCGCACGCCTGTCTTCCTCAACTCCAATGCCCCGCCCTCAGCCCCGCCCCC
>NW_015551037.1:282082-283281 GCF_001515605.1 Sinocyclocheilus anshuiensis
GTGGCTCCGCCCCTTCACTCATCTCCCGGCCGCGGACAGCTGGACAAGACTCCGCCCACAGCTGGAGACGGAATGGTTTTGCCACCTCCTCCGCCTCCTCCTCCTCTGCCCCTCCCAGGAAACAGAAGCTCCTCCCCCTGCACATCCTCAGGCCCGCCCACCTTGCCTTCCTTCCCATCAGGAGCGGTTTCGTCGCCGCCCACTCACTCGGGTCACGAGGTCAAGAGGTATCCATCCAACCTGCCGCCAATCAGCGACGCCCGCAGCGTTCTATTGGAAGCCATCCGTAAAGGTAGGCGGGGTTTTGCTCAAGTTCACTCAGTATATGCAAATCAGGTATCTGTCCAAAATCTACACTAAAAGTAGTTGCACATTACAATGAATTGATATTTTAATATTTTGTAATAAAAATTTAATATTTTATAACTACAGTCGATAGGTTTATTTTCATAGCTGATTTGATTACGTCATTCGCAATTTACATTCATTCCCTTCTAACAGACTTTTAGTACACAGAAAGCTGAATTCAGAATAGCATACTAGCATACTGCTCTGACTATTTCTGTCATATCTTTACATATTTTAATATGCTAGTATGCTATGCTGAATTCAGCCAGCCTTTGTCTTTTGTCCTATTTTCATTTTGCCCACGAATCAAATGTTTTGAATTTTCTAAAATCTCTAAGGAGAAATTAAATAGAACAAAATGCTTCAGGAATTGCCTACTGATGCACAAGTAGATTATAAAAAAAAAAAAAATCATAAAAAGTACAAGAAAAAATAAACAATAAACAATGATAGTAAATAAACAAGAAAAACTTAAATTAATAAATTGATAAAATAATAAATAAATAATAAATTTAATAAATATATTTAATTAAAAATATATATTTAATAAAAAAAATTAAATGCAATAAAAAGTGCAATAAATGAATTAATATGATTAATAAATAATAAAAATTATGAATATAATAAATAAATGAATAAAATCAATAAATTAGAACAATTTAAACTATATAATTAAAAATGATTAATGCAACATAAATTAACGTGATTTAAATATATAGTTAGTAAAATATAAATTAATGATTACATATAATGAATAAAAATTATGAATATAATACATTAATAAAATAAAATGTTAGAATAATTAAAAATATATAATTATAAAAAAATTAATATAATTAAAAATTATTAAT
>NW_015551037.1:283435-289707 GCF_001515605.1 Sinocyclocheilus anshuiensis
ATTAAAAATTATTAATACAATAAATAAATGCAGCATAAATTAATATAATTTAAATACATAAGGATATATTAAATTAACAAAATTAATAAACTAGTACAATAAAAAATTATAATTAATAAAAAATATTATTGCAATAATATTTAAACTCATACGTGCACATAATTTTAATATATAAGTAATTAAAATAATGCAATTAATAAATTAATATTATTAGAAAATATAAATTAATAAATTAGGATAATTAAAAATATTAATTTTTTAAAATGTATATGCATCAAATAAATAACAAGTAGCTCTGTTGAAACTTACGATTGTGAGTTCTAGTACAAGCAATGCATTAAATATGTAATTTGATTGATCTTATATAGATAGACAGTAGATCAGTATAGACAGTAGGTTTGAGTCCCAGGGAAAGCAAGAAGTGCTCAAATGTAAACGCGTACATTGAATGCAATGTTTGTCTCACTGGAGCGCATAAATGTGAATGCAAATATAAGGAGCTTTACCTCGGTGTGTCTCTCAGGGATCCAGCTGAGGAAGGTGGAGGAGCAGCGGGAACAAGAGGCCAAACACGAGCGCGTGGGGAACGACGTGGCCACAATCCTGTCGCGCCGCATCGCGGTGGAGTACAGCGACTCCGAGGACGAGGACGAGTTCGACGAGGTCGACTGGATGGAATGAGAGGAAGACGAACATCACGGGATCAAGAGTGTCATGAAATCTCAGCTAACCTTCTTCCCAATAACAGTTTCCCCACAAACACTCTCCGATCAGTCGCAGACTAATTCAGGAAACATCAGGACTGCGGACGACTGTATTCAACGTTCCCAGAATGCTTTGCTTTAATGTTTTTTAACCACTTGTTGTGCAACTGATGAATGAAAATCGGTCATATTTCTTTCATTTGAATTCATCCGTCTTTTATTCTCAATAGGAACAACAAAAGCGGTTGGTTTGTTGTTATAGTTCGGCGCGAGAGACGACAGCGGCCTCTTCTGGTCACGACAGGAACGTCTCAGTGTGACGGATGATTATTATACTTTCTATATCATCCTTTACAGAGATGTGATGTTTGATGTCACGGTGTGCTTGTGATGGACAAAGTGAAAGGGAAAAAAATGAAGGAACGTTTTTATTAACGTGACAAGACGACTAAAATACATGACTGAATCTCTTTTCCAGGTTATATTTCACCTCACAATAAATATTTAAAAAAAAATTAAATAAACAAATGAAATTAAATATGTAATTCCCATTAGGATATATATATATATATATATATATATATATTTCTGGTTTTAATTATATTTCCATGTTTCGCATTGTGATCTTTGATGAAGTATGAATTTTGTTGTACACTACAGTAGTGAGAATTTGAGAATTTTTTTAACATTATATAAATAAATACTCCAAAATAATAAATACATTTTTAAAATGTAAACATGAATTATAAAATGTCCTTAATTTTCTGTCTTTTTTATTTATTTTTTAGTATTTTATTTTATTTTTTTCTTAATTATTTCTTTGATTCTGGGTTGAAATGTGACATGTTTTCATGAGATTCATCCATTGAAATATTGACACCATCCCATAAAAGTCCAACAAAAAACATTGTGGCCTTTTTCTGGGGTCTATATTAATTGTAATTTATTGCATTTCTCAATTTATGAAAATTATTATTTTTTTTTAATTGTTTGCCAAAACGTGAGAACAGACCTAGTCATATTTCAAAACAGACTTTGTGAGTGAACAAGAGATCGTCTGTCTGTGTGTTGGGACTGAACGCTGGTTTCTCTTTCTTAGGCCTTATGGTTTGTATAAATGCTGATGAGTTGAATGTGTTGTGCTGTTACTACTTTTGCCTGCATTTCTTCAGCATTCGCTGTTTCTATGTTCCAAACGGAAAAAAGAGTTTCAGAAACAAAGATTAAACATGATTTAAAATACTGTATATCATATAATGTATGTAACTGTTTACTGTAACAGTTTGCTTGAATTAATAAAAACTAGTGTTCAGTCCATTCATAAGAGGAGTTTGGTGACTGAAACAGAAATATTTCTACATTTATGTGCATTTGCACAAACCTTTACATGTGAAATAAAGGCATGCATGTACACAAGAGTCATAATCACAGGAAATAATGCATCACAAGCTTGAAGTTGTTGATTTTCCTGCAGTGCTGACAGAAAACAAGATTGAAACGTCGATTATCAAAACAACGGCAATGTTTAAGATGCCAAAAATCAATAATATTGATTTGGTGAATCTTAAAAGAACTCAAATATCCACAGGGCAGAAATTAAAAGGAAAATAAAAAATTATTGTAGAAATTATTTTACATAAAGAAATTTATTTTTATATTATTTTAAGAAGATTTGTGACATTTTAAAAAATATAATCTATTTTGGTGTGAAATATGACCTGGAGGAAGTTTCAGATAATTAAAAAAAAAAAAAAAAATGCATAAAGAAATATTAAATTGTACATTTATTTATTTTTTATATTATTACAATTATAATAATACATAATAATAATTATTATTATTATTGTGTACGTATAAGTTATTATTATTATAAATAATTATTATTATTTAAAAAAAAATCCATTTTGGGGTGAAATATGACCTGGACACGTTTTCGACCCGTTTTCTGAGAATTAGATATCATCATATCTTAGCTTAACCTGAACTACCATTCTAAATAATTATAGATAATTTGGTAGTTTTTATACAATTGCATTTTTTATAGATTTGTTGCTTTTTGTGCTTTTTAAAAACATTTACAATTTTTTTTTATTTTTTATTAAATGGTTACTTTTACATATATCAACCCAATCCTAAATCTTTTTAGCTGTCAGTACAACACAGTATTTCAAATTCAATCTAAACGTGAGGTTTGGTTTTAAGCAGATGAATGTCACTCACCAGCGCCGCCTGTCTGTCAATCAGAGAAGTGCATCAGACCAAATCCGAAATGTAACGAGCTGCTGTGACCTGCAGATGGCGCTGCAGAATCAATAATCAATCCCTGAGTTTTGAGAAAAATGCATGTAAATGGAAAGCCATCTCAAGTAAAAATCACATGAGTGTGCAGCCGCTGTCACAGACCGACACACACTCTAACTCTCTACATTTAAAAACTTTCAATTACTTTAATAGTGTGATCACATGCAATATTTCCCCTGGAATAAATGAAAATAACAATACTATGTGTGCTTCATCTGTCCTCTGTAGATCCCGCCCTCTCACACGACACGATTGGTCGATTATGTACAATCCCTGCACGCTATTGGTCAAACTACTTTTCAGTCATTCCCTTCAGCAAGTATGAAAACAATAACGCTGCATACTTCCCTACTATATAGTATGCATAAAGCAGTATGTGAGGCGAGTAGTGTGTCCGAATTCATAGTATTCGAAAAACAGTAGGCGAAAAGTACCTGGATGACCTACTTCTTCTGGCGTGATTCTGAAGTGTGCATTCGATGGACACTTTACTATCCCATGAGGCCACGGGAGAGGATTTATGAACGGCAGTGAAGCGACGCAACGTACGCTGGTAGGTCACGTGACAGTAACAACATGGCGGATGTGGTACGTCCGAATTTCATTCATACTACCCATATACTCATACTATATAAAACGTACTTTTTTAACGGTCGTGAAGTAAATTCAAATTCAAATGTAGTACCTACTCCGACAGTACGTGACTTCGGACGCACCGTAAGAAAACAAATCCAAACTCGGGCATTTTAGGCAATTTAGACATAGATATGTACTGTATAGGTGGATTCCATATTCGACTGCTCCAGAAATGTCGACTCATCCGCCATCTTGGAATGGTCTATATTTCATTACTCACAATAAAAATCAATTACGGTGCATCCGAAATCACATACTGCTGTTAGCATGTTCTTTGCATGATTAGTGTGCTGCTTGCTACCATGATTAGGATGTAGTTAACATTTTTCTGGCATGTTTCTAGCATGATTAGCATTTTGATAGCATGATTAGCATGTAGTTAGCATTTTGTTAATCATGATTCTAGCATGATTAGCATATTGCTAACATGTTTAGTCTGTTACTAGCATGCTGCTAGCATGATTAGCATTTTGTTAACATGTTGCTAGCATGTTTCTAACGTGATTAGCATGTTGCTAGCACGATTAACATGTAGGTAGCATGATTAACATGTTTCTAGCATGATTAGCATGTTGCTAACATATTGTTAACATGATTTAACGCACTGCTAGCATGTTTTAACAAATGGCTAGCATGTTTTAACCTCATTTAACTTAATGTTAGCATGTTTTAACATGATTTAGCACACAGCTAGCATGTTTTAGCCTGGTTTAATACATTTCTAGTATGTTTTAGCACATTGATACCATGATTAGCATGTTGCTAGCACGATTAACATGTAGGTAGCACGATTAACATGTTTCTAGCATGATTAGCATGTTTGCTAACATATTGTTAACATGATTTAACGCACTGCTAGCATGTTTTAACCTCATTTAACCTAATGCTAGCATGTTTTAACATGATTTAACACACAGCTAGCATGTTTTAGCATGGTTTAATACATTTCTAGTATGTTTTAGCACATTGATACCATGATTAGCATGTTGCTAGCACGATTAACATGTTTCTAGCATGATTAGCATGTTGCTAACATATTGTTAACATGATTTAACGCACTGCTAACATGTTTTAACCTCATTTAACTTAATGCTAGCATGTTTTAACATGATTTAGCACACAGCTAGCATGTTTTAGCATGGTTTAATACATTGCTAGTATGTTTTAGCACATTGATACCATGATTAGCATGTTGCTAGCATGAATTAGTACATTAATAGCAAGTCTTAGGCTATTTGCTAGGTTTGGCTAGGCTTACACTAGTGCGTTTTCTTTTGCTACGGTTATGCCTGTCATGGCGTATTCGACCCTCGAAAACAGAGACTTTCGAAAACGCTGCAGACCCCGTTTTAGTTTGAAAACTCCGGGGTTGCGTTTCAGTGTAAACGGACCAAAACGCCATTTTAAAACGAAAACACACTAGTGTAAACAGGGCCTAAATGGATTAGAAATAGTAGTTTGATTGAGTCTCAAGGGATTCTGGGAGTTTAAATTAGAATTTTGACAGTTTGGAGTTTTAATAATCTTGGCTCATTTGAACATTCCGTCAATGTAAGTCTATGGGATTTTTATGATTTTTAATCTTAATTTTTAGGAAAACCATACGTCCGATCAGCCTGAAAAGAGCAAGCAACACGAGTCAGAACAGTCTGAAGATCTGGACTGAGTTTGGTGGTTCTAGCTTGAAAACTCTAGGAGGAGTAGCATTCAGAAATTTAGTCTAAGAATAATATGAAGCTGCTTAAATAGCATATCTTTCTCAAGCCAACTTAAAAAGTTGGTGAAAAAAAGTCACCCTAAAGACTTTAATGCTGCAAGAATGTGACAATGAAGCCTTGAGGCCAAAAATATAACGGCATGCGCTGAAACGTCACTCATAAGTGTGTTCTTTGCAAGCCCTGTTTTTCATATTTTATAAATGAGATCACATTATACATAAACCTTTGAACAAACTAAAAACAAAAAGCACTGAAAACATGTAATATTAACTAGTTATTGAAATGCTGGTAAAAAAAAAAAAAAAAACCTTTAAAAGTAAGAATTTATATATTTTTTTAAAATACGTCCGATCAGCCTGAAAAGAGCAAGCAACACGAGTCAGAACAGTCTGAAGATCTGGACTGAGTTTGGTGGTTCTAGCTTGAAAACTCTAGGAGGAGTAGCATTCAGAAATTTAGTCTAAGAATAATATGAAGCTGCTTAAATAGCATATCTTTCTCAAGCCAACTTAAAAAGTTGGTGAAAAAAAGTCACCCTAAAGACTTTAATGCTGCAAGAATGTGACAATGAAGCCTTGAGGCCAAAAATATAACGGCATGCGCTGAAACGTCACTCATTTATGCGTTTATTGAGCTCCTGGTGCACAGAGACTGAAGTATTTACTACAGTCTGCACTTTCACCTAGTACACTAAGTGTGTGAGTGCTGGGCTCTGAGCACTTTCCCTGAAATGAAACATTGCCTGTAATCGATTTCCATTAAATGTGTGTGTTTACTGTTTATGTGTAGTTTTTTAAACTAACTGTATTTAAACTGTATTTTATGATAAAAATGTGTGTATTTGATGCACTTTTTTATTTTCAGAATGACATTTAGGAAAGTAAAGAACATTAGCAATTAATTTTATTAGGAA
>NW_015551037.1:289919-302562 GCF_001515605.1 Sinocyclocheilus anshuiensis
TTAACTAGTTATTGAAATGCTGGTAAAAAAAAAAAAAAAAAACCTTTAAAAGTAAGAATTTATATATTTTTTTAAATAATTTGTTAAATGTTTTTTTTTATATTTGGTCATATAAAAATGACCAAATTATTTATAACTATTTAATAAGTTATGATATATAACTATCTAATGGGGTTCATCTCTGAAAACTTGTCCAGAACATATCCAGGTCATATTTCATATAATTTAAAATAATATAAAAACAGCATTCTTTATGGAAAATATTTCCTTTTTGTTTTATATATATATATATACACACACACACACACACACAATTACATTAACCTAAATGCTCATGCATTTGCTTCTAGCTAGTTAATAAAACTATGAAAGAACGTTCAAAATTGTGTTATTGTTAACTTGTTATAAACTTATCATTATGAGAATTTTTTTTAATTTCATCATTCATGCACACTACACTAGCATTTTTGGTTTTCAGTTTAAATCTGTATTTTGCTGTAAAGCTATGCTAAAGTTGCTGACATACACTTTCAAAAAATTATTTTACAAGAAATACTATTTCAGTTTTTCTACTTCAAATTTAATGTTTAATTCAACGTGTCTTGCTATTTCTTTGTAATTATTTGTGAAATTTACCAATAATTTCTGAGCAAAATGATTTCTACACCAGTTTTTTTTTCAGTGCATGTGACATTACATTTACACGAGTGCATTTTGCACATGCTTCTATCCAAAAAACGACTTGCATTGAATGCAAGGTATAGCAGTTAACGCATTCCCTGGAAATCGAGCCTCCTGTCTGAACTACAGGAACATGAGAAGACACCTAGTTCACTTACTCCATCCAGCTCCAAACTCTTGAGGACGGCATGTCATCGAGCGCCCAGAGGACACCCACCATCCCACAGACGGCGATGAAGCCCGTCTGCTGCGCCCACATCCATCAGAATAACACTGACTCAACCGGTGAAGCTCAGAGCGCAGGAGCAGGGTCACGAGCGGCCGTTCAAACACAGACAGATAACATACAGTCACCTCAGTCTGGACTCTAATAGAGGCTCTGCTTTAAGGTTTTATTCCAAAAACACAATACATACCAACAGTTCAGTGTCTATTTCAGTCACTGATATCACAAAAAGCCTTTTTTACAAGATCATCATGCAATTTTCCACAATTAGACTAATTATGGTTCAGAAACAGCATGTTTAAATGTAGTCTGTCTTGTGTCAATGACAAAGGCAAGGGCAAGAAAGACTAAATGACGTCAGAATCAACTTACCATCAGGATACGAGGAGACAAACTGAAGAACATTTACTTTGAATCAACTTTCACTCAGAAATTGGTAGTAAATTTCACATATGTGATTCTGGAGCTCAAAACCAGTCATAAGGGTCAATTTTTCGAAATTGAGATTATGCATCATCTGAAGCTGAATAAATAAGCTTTCCATTGATGTATGGTTTGTTAAGATCGGACGATATTTGGCTGAGATGCAACTATTTGAACATCTGGAATCTGAGGGTGCAAAAAAATCTAAATATTGAGAAAATCATCTTTAAAGTTGTCCAAATTAAGTTCTTAGCAATGCATATTACTAATCAAAAATTAAGTTTTGATATATTTACAGTAGGACATTTACAAAATATCTTCATGGAACATGATCTTTACTTAATATCCTAATGATTTTTGGCATAAAAGAAAAATTTATAATTTTGACCCATACAATGTATTGTTGGCTATTGCTACAAATATACCCCAGCGACTTAAGACTGCTTTTGTGCTGCAGGGTCACAAATCATTACAAAGAAACAGCAAGTAACATTGACGTAGAAAGACTGAAACAGTATTTTCTTGTAAAACTACAATCAGTTTTTACAACTAATTTCACCAGGAGAATATCAAGTCTCATCCGAGTTTCACTCAGAAATAGATCACAGAAGTTATGTTTTGTAAATCCCATTTCATGTTAACTTTGATTTATGTTTAAAGTTGGCATGAAATAAAAATCCACCTTATTTATTTTCTAAATGCATGTAATTGATCTTATTGTGAATAATTCAACTGTGCAGATTAGATTTTTTTTTTTTTTTGACCTCGTAATTTTTAAACAAAATGTCATAATTGGATATTTCTCAGTATTTAACATTTAAAATTTGATTTTATTATTATTATTTATTTTTATTTAAATGTCATAACTGGGTCTTTCGGTGCATTTAATGTTTATTTATTTATTTGATTATAATTTATTTATTAATATAATTTATTTATTATTTTTTTCAAACAAGAATCAAACACTAAAACATCTACTATAATATAATGAAATATTTGCAAAAGTTGTATTTATTCACAATTAGATTGGCCATCAATAAAGAACAACTATAAGTATAAATGGTATCTAATTTGTGCTTTGGATGAGTAGTATTTATTGCTAATTTTAACTCATTGTGAGGGTAAAATGGATTTCTCACACGGAGACCCAAAAAACGAACAAAAAACATAATTTCATTGATTTTTTGACTGTGAAAATAAGTCATTTTCTTATTCAAATTTCTTCATCTATTTGAGTTTCAGTCAAAAAAATCTGGATTTCCTCAGAAGACGAGTCTCAATTTCAAGTCTTACATTTCATAAGTTCTCATGTATTTCATATTTTAGTCTTTGGCAAGTTACAATAAAGGTTTTCTGCTTTTTTGTGTTGATTTTTGGCAAATAACATGTAAACCAATGGGGGTCAAATGGTCAAATATTTGTACAGGCTTTCCAAAACACATCTATGTGTTGAAACTTTCCATGCACATTCATGAGCCTAAATGAGAAGAACTCACCAAATTTCAACTAGTAATGAATAGTTTAACCAATTTTCAAGCAATTGAAAAATCAAATGCATGTTAAAATAACCCACAATAATCTATCCGTCTGGATACAGTGAACTTACAGGAACCTTATAAACCTGAAGGAAGGATGTAATTACAGGGCCGAGATGTTACCGGGATGTTCCTGCTCCACCTGCTTCAGTGATGATGGAACTGAATGAATGAATCTGTATGAGCCTCTCATCCACTCTTGAACTTAATTAGTGCTGAAGGAGGAAAAATTCATGACCGTCAGACGAGCTTCATTAATCAGCGGACACAGCAGGTGCTGACAGTGACGACAAACCAAGAGATTCTCAGTGTCTTCTGATGTCTGTGACTTCACAATTCAGCCAATTTAACTATAAAATATTATTAACAGAAACTGGGAGTGTCAGTGTACAATCAATTCGTTCAAATATGATTTCAGTTTACACGTTTATTGTATGTTTTTTTGTTTTGTAGCATTCTAATTAAAGGAACAGTTCACCCAAAAATGAACATTTGCTGAAATTTACTCACCTTCAGACCATCCAAGATGATGATGAATTTGTTTCTTCATCAGATTTGGAGAAATGTAGCATTGCATCACTTGCTCACTGCAAGTGAATGGGTGCCGTCAGAATGAGAGTCCAAACAGCTGATAAAAACATCACAATAATCCACAAGTAATCCACACCACTCCAGTCCATCAGTTAACATCTGGAGAAGACAAAAGCTGTTTGATTGTAAGATACAAATCCATCAAGGCAATTTAACTGTCACTAATATAATGGATTACGTACTCGTAATGCTGGATTTGTTTCAGTTTTTGTCTTCTCCAGATGTTAACTGGTGGACTGGAGTGCTGTGGATTACTTGTGGATTATTGTGATGTTTTTATCAGCTGTTTGGACTCTCATTCTGACGGCACCCATTCACTGCAGAGGATCATTTTTAGGTGTACTGTCCCTTTAAATAGATGACATCAAGACAACCACAATATCATTCTCAACAGTTTCAGCTCTTGTATTATTCCTTCATTTCCTCACACACACTCATGCTTACAAACACACTTTCAGTGATGAAAAACAGTCCATTTGACTTTTCATGTTTTATTTTGTGTTCACTGTTTTGTATAAAATGTACAGTCATGGACAACTTTACAAAATAGAAAACCCATCACACGAGTAACTCGCCAAACACGTAGGCCTACGCAATACTGCTTTTGCATCTAGATTTGTACAGTAAAGTGCAACATGTCGCTTATAAATAATATAAATATACATTTTTGATGAGGGTTGTTGCTTGTTCACAGCGTGTCGAGACGCCCAGGTCTCAGTAAAGTGCAATTGCGCAACAGACACTTCAAGCGCCATATTCATACTTCTGCACGTACAGGTGACATGAACGAGAGTTTAACCCTATAAAGCCTACTGATATGCAAATTTATAAGGCCTCAGTGATCAACATGAGCAAAACACAATGGCTTCTGTCTCTGATCGTTAGTTTAGAGTGTTTTCTCCAGTCAAAGCTGTTTTAGTGTAATTGTAGAAACGTCCAGTTTCAGCTGGAGCTTCTCGTGTCAAATCTTGACTGATTTTTATCAAGTAAGCGTCAGAATAACTGCAGTAATATCTCCAGATGAACACTTACTGGACTGAAGCAGCTCAGCTTTACTTGATTCTCCATCAATCATGTTTTAGAGTCTCAAATCTGATCATCAGGATCTTTTGAGGAAGTTTGTTTCCAGAAGCTTTACTTTCACTGTTCCTCAGCGGAGGAATGATCTTCACAAGCCTCCAGAACATCTCACATCTTCTGAGGAGCCTTTATTTCTTCAGCTCTCAATCACTGCATTATATGTTTGGATCATTTCAATCTCATTTTACTGAGACAGATTACTGGAGATATAGAGTGATCTCAATGATTTACATTACAACTTGGATGTTTTTGCTCAGATTTGGGCCTCTGAATAATATTTAGCAGTTTTTTCCTCCACATTCTCACTATATGAGCCTTAAAAGCCTTACATATCAATCATGACACTCACTATTGTTCAATAAACTGTTCCATTTCCCAAAACTGGGCTATTATTTCATATGTCAGGCTTTACAGGGTTAAAAACAAAGCACAGAGGATCTAGACCTCGCTGGGCGATCTGGATCGATACGAGCCCTTGGTCTGAAAGCAGCCGCAGAAGAGCATGTAGATGGAGCGCTGGATCTCGGTGTTGCGGTAGGCGTAGATGATGGGGTTGATCATGGAGTTGTAGGTGGCGGGGAGCAGCGTGGCGTACGTGTACACCGGCGGATACTCGCGCTCCCCGACCAGACAGTAAATGGCGAAGGGCAGCCAGCTGGCGCCGAACGTGCCCAGGATGATGGCGAGCGTGGAGACGCCCTTCTTGGTGGCCACGTAGTGCGAGGTGGTGAAGAAGTGCTGCTGCAGAGCGATCTGGTGCGCGTGGTGACACACTATCTTGCAGATCTTGAAGTACAGGCTGAGCATGAGGGCGAAGATGACAAAAAACGACGTGGCGAGGAGGGTGAGGTTGGTGCGATTGAGCGGACGCACGATGCTGCAGGTGGATGCATCATCCAAGCAGTTCCAGCCCAAAACAGGCAGCAGTCCCAAGGCGATCGACACACCCCACGTCGCCACCAGCATCAGATGCACATAATGCAGCGTCTTCTCGGAGAAGTACGTCAAGGCGTTGTAGAGCGACAGGTAGCGGTCGACCGTGATGGCTAGCAGGCTACTGATGGATGCCGTGAAGGACGCCACCAGGAATCCGACAGTAATAAGGCTGATGGTCTCAGATGAGACCAAATACTGGAACGCAAAGTTCAGGATTAATCCCATGCCAGCCAGCAGGTCAGCGATGGCCAGGCTGCCGATCAGGACGAACATCGGGTTGCGAAGCGTCGGCGTGTAGAAGATGATGGCCACCACGATGGCGTTCTCGCAGGCGATCACCGTCCCCGACAGGCACAGCATGATGTCCCACGGGTTGACGTGGAACTCGAGGGCCGCCGATGAGAGCGCCAGGGTCCGGTTGGCGTCAAAGGCTTCGGCTTCCAGCCACGAGGACGCCGGCAAACCTGCACCGCTCTCGTTGAGCGCTGCACTCTCGTTCATCGCTCAGCCTGGACACAAAACAATGAGATGAGGAAAATCCATAAAAAAAAAACTAGAAATGACTAGAGACTTCAAACTTAAGTTTGATAATATCATTTGCATGATGAAAATCACAAAACGTTGGTTTGTGCATAAACTTAAAGTGCAAGTTCCTGTTTTGAGGCTGGAAAATGGCACAATCGGTCTTGATGCAATAGAAATAGAAGAGTACAGAAGTCTTTTTCATGGATATTACAAGATGCAAAACCACATTATATCATTTGCATGAAGAAATCTCTTTAACAGTTGGCCATTGAAACGCAATTGGAGCTGTCCATGGTGCTGAATCTCAAAGTTTTTAATTTTTTCAAGCATGAAGCAAAATAGAGCGTTTTATTTGAGAATAAACATCATTTTAAACTCTTAGTTCAGTATATTATCAGCAAAGATTGTGTATTTTCTGAACGAAAAAGAAATAAAAGCCACTATATGGGCAGATGTGAGTCTCTTTAGGGGACTTCATGCTTAAAATAACACTAAAATAACACATAAAATATGTTAAAATCACAATCACGTTGGGTAAACAATTATAAATCCTCCTCTAGGGTATTTGATGATTGAAAATCAAGTCCGAGTCTCGCTTTTACTCACGAAAAAAAAGTATTACAATGTTTCTCTTTTAAAAGTTATAAGCTCTTAGATCAGTATTTAATCTGCAAAAACTGCATTTGCCCTCGTACTATTTCCTTCACATGAACGAAAAAGAAATAAAAGCCACTATGTGCGCGGATGTATGGACTTCATGCTTAAAAGACCATGTAAATTTAAAATCACAATCAGGGGTGCGTTTCCCAAAAGCAACTATGGTCGCAAGTTCCGTCGTTACCAATAGATTTCAATGGAACTAACTACCCTAGTTAGCTAACGATGCTTTTGGGAAACGCACCCCAGGTTTGCTGGAGTGTTAAAGTAACAAATTCATCTCTAGGGCATTTGATTATTGATTATCAAAGTCGCTTTAAATGTGGATTCTGGGAATCTCGCTTTTACTCACTAAATAAAATAAGTATAAAACGTTTGTTTGTGCATAAAAAGTGCAAAAAACAAACAAAAAAAATCAGTCGCCGTTTTTGCTTTTGATGTAATAGAAACAACTATGTTGCCAGAATGGTCTTCCTTTTCGGTGGACATCACACTTAAAATAATGCATAAAAATAAGATGTAAACCCATAATATAGTCAAATTGAAAAAAATTATTTATTGGAGATTAAAACAAACATATGCTTGATAAGCGGCGTTCGCGCTCTGCGCTCTCCATGGTGCTGAAACCAGGAAAAATTACAAAATAACGCAGTTTGCGCACAAACTCTAAAAACTTGCACTTCAAATGCAGCATCTCATTTGAGTTTATAAACGGGAAAAACGAGCCTCGTACCTTCTCCTTCACATGGAGGAAAACAGAGATGGAGAGAGTTTCTTCGGCGGACCGCTCGCGCGTTCCTCTTCAGGTGAATCCTTTACTCCGGTCTGGATTCAGGACATGAGTCCTGGATCTGGTTTGGTGCACGGAGGCGGAGAGACACTGGGCAAGTGGTGTGCATAAGATAATATATCGATGTTTGATCTAAAGCAACATACTGAGCGCACGTGACGCATGCTGTGTGATGATTTATGCAATAAGAGCCACTGTATTTTATACAAAATCTGTTTGCATTCAATTAAGGCTGGCAAACTTGGATGATGGTTAACTTCATGATTAACTTTGTTGTTGTGCTGCTTCTCCCATTTGCTCTTTTTACATTGACTATCACTCTATATAGACTCATACAATCAGATACAACAATCATTTATCAAATATTTATACTGATAAATTGAACATGCACTTAAATGGAATGAGAGGCTGGTTGGTTTCCTATGGAACTGTCAGCAACTGAACTGCAGTGCTCAAATTTCAAATATAGTCAATTAAGCTACAAACTCAATGTTTCCTTTTTATATGATTGCAGCTCATCATATTATTAATGGAGTGTTTCAGTAGTTAGCAGTAAACCGGTTTCCTCACCTGAATATGTTCGTAGATTTGTGTTGGATCTTTGGAATGGAAATATGGATATTTTATTTGTAAACATCATACTTTTTCGCTTATTTCAGTTAATGTCATAAAACTAGGGAGCTGAGCCAGTAGTAGTGCTGACAGTGTCGCGTTAACATGACTGAAGACGCGAAAAGAGGCGGAACAGACGAACCGATTCAACCGAGTGAGTCTTTTAGGCTGGAACCGCTCCGATTGATTCAAACTCGTGACTCCGATCATTCAGTTCGAGCGATTTACTAGCAAAAACCAGATCAAAAGAGCCATTTTCGAATTTCGACATCGCTTGTAATGATTTTAAAAAGCACGTAGTGATGGTGAAACGGAGCTTTTCGAAACTCCGAATCAGTTAAACCACTGCGTCGCAAAATGATTCACTGCTTCGAAGCGCTCGAATAGAATCGCGAATCATTTGATTTAGATCAGGACACAGGGGGTTCGCGAATCTTTCTTTCTTTTTCTTTCTTTCTACATTACAAAATATCAAGCCATTAAGGCAGTACATTTATTAAAACAAAAAACAAAACAAAAAAAATAAAGTATACACAAATACAAAATTCCTTAAGAAAATTAACCGTGGTTTAACTATAGTAAAAGTGTAGTAACCATGTTTTTGTATAACCACAGTTTTACTACAAATACCATGGTTGTACTATGGTTAGTGTAGCAAAACCATGGTTAATTTATGGTTACCCTGGTTTTACTATAGTAACCATGTTTTGTTTTCTTTCACTTTAAGAGGACACACAGGATGAATACAAGGAAGCAGGTTTCATTGCTTCAGGATGAACAGAAGTTCAGATAGTTTCCATGTACTCGTCTAGATCAACTCTGAATAAAGAAAAGAGAGATTTAGAGCCAGATTTTTATGCATGAGAAATTTAGCTAGCAGGAAACACAAATTACTTGTTATATTTTCTTATATTCTCTTTCGCTTACTCAAACAATCCAAAGAAAACATGTTTAAAACAGAAAGAAAAGTCACTTACAAAATGAGATCAGATGAACATTAATAAATCTGACCAGAATGTCTCTGTGTACAAAACAAGTGAATGAATCTTCCTCAGAAGAGACAAAAACAGCAGCTCACTTCAGTGTCTGACTTGTATTATATAATTACGTCCATAATTACGATTGTAGTGCAAAGAGTTTTAGAGTTTACTGCACTTTGTTATTCTAGTTATTTATAGTTTACACTCTAAAAAATGCTGGGTTAAATATAACCCAGCGCTGGGTTAAAAAGGGACAAACCCAGCTATTGGGTTGTTTTTAACCCAACAGCTGGGTCAAAACAACCCGACCGCTGGGTCAAAACAACCCAACCGCTGGGTCAAAACAACACAATAGCTCGGTCAAAACAACACAATAGCTGGGTTTGTCCCTTTTTAACCCAGCGCTGGGTTATATTTAACCCAGCATTTTTTAGAGTAATAGCTTATTTTCGCATTTTAAAATAAGGTGGATGGCAACCATCTAAAATGTCACTGCAGCTCATTGTAGGCCTATTTACCATGTTTTTATCAGACACCATCACAGTACCATGGAACCATTTCGACGGTACACGTACATTTGTAAAATGTTAAAAAACAATTTGATAGCATCACTGTACCATAGTACAGCCACAGTCATTTTTGCACAGGATTTAGATGCACGGATATTACATTTACATGACGTTTGAGCCAAAGAGAACATGTTCCGCAGGTGATTTACTGACAGAAACATTCAGCAGAAACGGTCTGTAATGGAGCTCGTGGGGTGAATGTTCTGTTCACATCGTCACAGAGCAGTCAAATATTCACAGCGAGCATCTGAGCGATCACTGCACCCGCGAGGCCTTTCTGAAGCTGCATTTACAGCAGGCTCAGAGAGTCACAGACAGATAGATGACACACGCGATGCTCATTACCTCAGAGTCTAATCAAAAAGAGATCGGGAAGTTTCTAAAGTTCCCAATGTTAAGACTGAAACTAGAGTTGCATGCGCTGAAGAACATGTGAGAGGTGTTTCTATAAAATAACAATCAACCTAGCAACCGCATAGCAACACCCTGGCAACACCTGCAACATCACGTCAGCGTCAGATGCATAAATGCAACAGCCTCAGAGAACAGTGTTAGTTATAATATAGTGAGGATAAAACACCTGACAGACGTCTGGAAGCTCAGGAGAGTCCAGCTAAAGCAAGAAAAAACCTGTGAGAGATACAAACAGCTGGAGGAGAATGAATGTAAAATTGAGCAAGACAGGGAAAGTAACTTGCGGATTAATACGAATATATTAATGTTAATTAATTCGTAATTTTAACGTTTCATAAACTTCATTATTTGGTCAGTCTGATTTGTAATTAACTGCTGGAATTGACTCTAATTTGAACCTTAAAAACCACCATAATCCGACACACATCATCTATATATTCTGACCCCAGCCATATCGCATATTTCATAATATCTCACATATTTTATATTATAGATAAAATATATATAAAATACTTATATGCACTATATAATTTAAAATATATATTTATATTATATATTTTCATTTTATATCACAAACATTATATATACACAATATATACTGTTTTATATGTAAATTATTAAAAAAATATTTAATTAAATATTAAATATAAATATATTAAAATAAACAAGATATTGCATATGATGTATATATTATGTATATATTTAAATTAACATTTAAATGTTTTTATGTATTACTTATTTACATATATCATCAAGTATTTTTGATCTGTATGTCATGATGATTGCCAGTCACTAGTATCTGACTGCAGTGAAGCTCATCTCTCTCTCTCTGTATCTCGCCATCTCTTTTTCCCCGGTATCCTAGAAACCAGCGCAGCTACATGCATTTACTCACTGCTGAGAAATATGAGATTACAACAATGTAAACTGAAAAAAAAAGAAAGACTGAATGATGAATAAAACGAAGCACTAAGAGAAAGACAAAACAACATCTCATGCAACAGGAACAAGAGTAAAATAAATGTCATGTAATGCGTGATGAGCTGTGTGAAGGACTGCAGTTCTAATGCATGAGCTTTAATGCTCATTATCATAAAATAAACCCTCATGTCAAGCTGCATGTACCCACTTATTACACAGAATCTTATGACATCAATCAATTGCCTGGTTAACAATCACTTATACAGTTTAGTGTAATTATATACAAAAGTATTCCAGAGAGCCATGCAATATAATACTAATTCATATAGTTAATGTTTTAGGTGGATACTAACTGGATTAAGTGTCTGATCAAACAGAGATGATATTTATATGAATAAATATTCCTACACACATAAGCAACTTAGTCTGAAGACTAAAGAGATTTTACAGAGGTTTTACTATGGAGTTAATTCAATGCCACATATATTTGCAAAAGAAAAAGTTTTGCAAACGAAAATGAAAGTATTAAAAAAATAAATGTGCTTTTTGCAAACAAAAATAAAGAATTGCAAAATATAAATGAAGTATTGTGAAAAAAAAAGTTTTGCAAAAAATAAATAAAGAATTGCAAAATATAAATGAAACCGCAAAACAATGATTTTGCAACATTTTTCATGGCCATAGCTACTAATTTATTTGTAAGGCTGCTTTTATTTTGTGTTTCATGGCTGGTTGCTAGGGTGTTCTGGGTGGTTGCCAAGAGGTTGTTTCTTCTGGAGTGTGGCTGTGTGGTTGCCAGGAGGTTACTAAGGTGTTCTAGCTGGTTGCTACGTGGTTGCTAGGGTGTTCTGGGTAGTTGCCAGGAGTTTGTTTCTTCTGGGGTGTTGCTATGCGGTTGCCAGGAGGTTGCTAATGTTTTCATATATACAGATTAATATGTATATAAAACTGCAAGTTTGGTGTATGTAAGTGCTGAAGTGGAGAAACAAACTCATTTTGAGAAAACGGCCTTTAAAGATATGTATTGTAATTGAAATCCACAGAATCAAATAAAGTGCAAAAATAAAACCATGCGAATGATATATCAAAAAACCCTCAGTAAAAACCTTCAGAATACAGATAGGAATAAAACTGCAAGTTTGGTGTATGTAAGTGCTGCTGAAGTGGAGGAAAACTCTTTTAAAGATATGGATTGCAATTGAAATCTCTAATGCAAAAAAAGAACACTTAAATGTGTATTTTGGATGTTTATTTCCATTAGTCTGAAAGAAACATGATGTAGAAGTGAAATGGACCAAATGTGAGCAGTGTATGAAAAAATCTCTTGCCTTAAATGCTAAAGTATATTCAGCTCAGTTTGAGCTCAAGTCTATTTTTCGCTCTTAAGATGCTGAAATAACCGCAGCGAGTGCACATACACACATTCAGATAAAAAGAGAATTCATTATTTTTGTCCACATCTCACTTCATCATTGTCCTGAGACTAATGTAGCTTTAATAAGGCCTGTAATCAGCAGCACTTTTCTGAGCGAGCGAGTATGCATGAGTGTGTGTGTTCGTAAGTTTCCACCTGCTGCCATGTGACTGATTTCTGCAGACGCCTGTGTACTGGATCCAGACTCACGTGGCACACAGAGAGAGAAACGAGATGCTGCAGCAGAGAGAGAGAGAGAGAGAGAGAGGCAGATGAGCATATATATATA
>NW_015551037.1:302621-304182 GCF_001515605.1 Sinocyclocheilus anshuiensis
TATATAAAATTTTTAAAACTTAAAAAAAAAAGTTTAAAACTTTCAAAGGAAATGTAAGCAGTACTTGCCTAAGTTGCAAAAGTCGCTGCCACAATGCCAGGGTGTTGCTGAGTGGTTGCCAGGAAGTTGATAAGGTCTTCTAGGTTGTTAACAACCTCCTGGCAACCACCCAGAAGACCTTGGGTGATATGGTGGTTGCCAGGAGGTTGCTAAGGTGTTCTGGGTGGTTGCAATGTGTTTTCTTCCTGTCTGGTGTGAAATGCATCTGGTGTGATCTTCTGTTCTGTAGATGCGTCTCGGGTTCCGCCTTCATTGTGCGTCTTTTTTCTGCTCCAGCAGGTGAAATGCTGCATCTGATCACTTAATAAATTCCTCAACAACACACACGATTTGAGCACAAACACTTCAGGACGACGCATAAAACATAAAAACACTCAGCTGAGTCTCATGATATTTTATTCTATTCTGTACATATGTAACTTCATACATCACATTAACATCAGGCACAACTTAATTAGAAGCTCGTCTGCGAATCGATTTGTTGCACGCCACACAATCTATTAAAGTCACAGAGACGTCTGTTCTTCATGAACACTCCTGCATTGCTTTTATAGGGAAAAGGAATGTCGTATATTTTTGATGCTCAAATGACTCCCTTTAAAACGAGCAGAACAGAGAACCGCTGCTCTAATAATTCAACCATTTTCCATCAGTGGATCTGAATGGTTTGGAGACATTTACATGTATCTGTTTTTGATGTACTCGCGGTACATGAGCACGTCCTCCTGACACAGAGTCCTGACCCAGCCACGACCCGTCTGAACGTGACACTCGAACACCTCGCGGCTCTGGATGTCCACCTCTGGAGCAGAAACCTCATAGATGCTGTCTGACGGGAACAGAGACACCGGAGCGCTGCCAGGAAAAACACGGGGGAAAAAAAACACAGAAATTATATAGAATTTTTTTTTACAAATACTATAATATTAAACACAATTTAATTAAAATAATTGAATATTAAAACATTTTCATTAAAAAAAATATGCATGAATAATTTCAAATGATAATTCTAATCTAATCTAATTGAATTCTAATTATTGAATATAAAATAAAAAACGTAAAACTTTTTAAAACTTAAAAAATTGCATTATAACATTTAAACATCCTATAATTTAAAATGATTGAATATTAAATATTAAATAAAACTTTTTAATTTAAACAAATATGCATGAAATTAGATAAACATATTTGAAAATATTAGAATATACAATTCTAATAATTGAATATTATTTTTTTTTTTAAATATGTCTAAAATTAGATTAAATTGAATTCTAATAACTGAATATTAAATTTTGATTTTTTAAAGATACGTATTAGAATAAAGATTTTCCAAAACACTGGAATATAAAATTATTTAATTCTAATAACTGAATATTAAATAAAGCTTTTTTAATTTTTAAAGAGATACGCATGAAATTAGATTCAAAATACAAACAATAACAATATAAAATTTAATTCCAATGAACATTAAATATTTAAAAAAAAGAATAAGCAGGAATAT
>NW_015551037.1:304401-307623 GCF_001515605.1 Sinocyclocheilus anshuiensis
ATATATATATATATATATATATATATATACTGAAATGATTATTAACGTACATCATTTCTTTATAAATAATGTTAAAAATGTTGTTTAATATGCATCTTTAAACAACAACCCAATCTCTTGTCAAGCCTTCACACTCATCCAATCTAAAATAAGAACAAAGAGACTAAATGAACTCTAAAGTGACTTATTGTCTCATGAAATTCAGAAGCAGAGGCAATAAAACTTAAATGAATGTAAATGAAGCAGTAAGTCATGAAACATGACTCAAGCCCTTTCTTTTCTCATGACAGGTTAGATATTACATATTCAGATAAGGCACATGTAGACAGACATGAGTCACGCTCTATATTCGTTGTTTCGATTGCTGCTAGACTATTAGAATTAATTCCTGCCTAATCATGGGCTTGTATTATGATCGATCGTCTCATCGCTTATTCATGACTGCTTTGCTTTATATCTCAAATCCTACAATTGACTGCAATTACAAGTAGAGAGTTAGTGTTTCTGGAACTAAATATGCATGAACTCTTCTGACACCCGATGGATGGATTAATGTGAGCCTGCACTGTATGCGATGATGATGTAAAAACAGACGATTCGTCGCACAGTTTCACTCCAGGCCACAGAAACAACTACAAGAGTTTTATCAATCTGTGGAATTATTATGAAGTTAATAATTAACTTCACGCCACGATCATGAGTTTATAAGTGTACATTTGGGCTGGGTGTGAATTTAAATGTAGAAAACAGAAACTGGATTATACTATCACTTAATATGAGGTCATATAATATGAGTTTTGCATGTTGTTCAATGTTAAATAAGTCAGAAACTGATGTAGGATGAGCTCGTCCAGATCAGTGGCTGCAGCTACAAAAACACTCCAATCAGTGCAGTCGAAGCAGGCTTGTAAATCCCGCTCTGCTTCATTAGCCCATCTCTTTACAGATCTCACTACAGGCTTAGCAGATTTAATTTTCTGCTTGTAGGCTGGTAGAAAATGAACCAAACAGTGATCAGAGTCCCAGAGCCGCATATTAGAATGATTTCCGAAGATCATGTGACACTTTATACTGGAGTAATGGCTGATGGAATTTCAGCTTTGCATCACAGAAATAAATTATATTTTAAAGTGTATTAAAACAGAACCCATTATTTTATATTGTAATAACATTTTGCAAGATTACAGTTTTTTTCTGTATTTTTGATCAAATAAATGCAGCCTTGATGAGCAGAAGAGACGTCTTTACTCAAGTCTTACTGATCCCAAACTTTTGAACGGCAGTGTATATATAAAATTTTAATATTTTATTTTTCTCAAATGATCAGAATATTGTCTTATTTAAATGACAAAATCACTTTTCTATTAGTTTGTCTGCTTGTTTCACTCATGCTGCTGATTCAGTTCCCTTCATCTTATTATCCTACAGAAAGACACCTCCAGACGTGACACTTCCTACTTCCTGAGGAAGTTACAGCAGCGCGTGTCCATTTGAGTCTCACACACACTCAGACAGGAAGCATTACATCATCAGATGAGTGTGTGTGTGTGTGTGTGTGTGTGTGTGTGTGTGTGTATGAGAGATTCGGCTCATCCTACATTCGGTCATCTTAAACCTTCACTCACGTTCCTGTGAAGCCTGGATATATATAATACAGCACACTCATAAAGCATTATAAACATTCAGAAAGCCTCGTGTGTGAAAACCAAAACCACAGGCGTCAAACATCAACACATTTCACTGTAAATCATCTGTAAAATAACCATTATGAAGGATTATACATTATAAATAACGCAAAGATATATAAACAGACTCCACAGGAAGCATTCATTAATATTTGATTCATTTCCAACAGCTGCTTCTCTCATCATAATGTAATATAATGTAGTATGTATCATATTTTTGATTTTAACGACACACACAGTGGATCACATTTATACACAAAGACATACACACACAGACACAGACACACACAAACACTCACACACACACACGCACGCACACTCACAGAGAGACACACACACACACACGCACGCACGCACACACGCGCACACGCGCACACGCGCACGCACACGCACACGCACACACACACACACACACACACACACACACACACACACACACACACACACACACACACACACAGACACACACACACAGACACAGAGACAGACAGACACTCTCATGTCCTGCAGGCGTGACCTCTATAATCATGTGTAAGTCGACACCTATCAGACGAGCCGTGCTCCAAATGAGCCAATTAAACTCAAGAACTCCTCCAAACTCCGCCCACAACCATGTGAAGGAGTGAAGAGCGTAAATGTCAAAACAAGAACAAAACAAAGGCATGATTCCAACACCAGCGTCAATGTGGTGTGAAAAACGACGGTACGTAATGACGGGAAACACTCGCACACCTGCTGCAGGTGTGTTCACACACACACACACACACACACACACACACACACACACACACACACACACACACACACACAACACACGTACCCAAAATTGAGCAAAACCTGACAAAATCACCAAAAACCTCCATATGGGGACGTCCTCATTTGTAAAACTGGTATAAAAATAAAGTTTTTTTGAAATTGTAAAAATGCTATGTCTGTGTAAGTGTGTGTGTGAGTGTGTGAATCTGAGTGTGTGTGTGTGAGTCTGAGTGTGTGTGTGTGTGAATCTGAGTGTGTGTGTGTGTGTGAGTCTGAGTATGTGTGTGTATATGAGTGTGTGTGTGTCTGTGTGTGAGTGTGAGAGTGAGTGTCTGTGTGTGTGTGTGTGTGTGTGTGTGTGAGTGAGTGAGTGAGTGTGTGAGTGACAGGAACATGAAAGTGGTTTGAAGGGTAAAAGAATAAGTGAAGCACAGCTGCTGCTGCATCCTTCAGCTCATCACACTCAGACGTGACACACGTGAGATCTCACCGTTTCACACGCTACCTGACCGTCTTATAATAGCCTTCTGTGTTTTGTGTAAGATATTCCCGATCACTGAGGTCAAATCCCATGATTCCCATTGATCCTGACTGAAAGAGGACCACGTGACATGAGATCTGTGCACAATTTACATTTACATTTAATCATTTAGCAGACGCTTTTATCCAAAGCGACTTCCAAATGAGGACAATGGAAGCAATCAAAATCAACAAAAGAACAATGATATGCAAGTGCTATAACAAGTCTCAGTTAGCTTAATGCAGTACACGTAGCAAGTTT
>NW_015551037.1:307718-313179 GCF_001515605.1 Sinocyclocheilus anshuiensis
GTGAGTGAGTGAGTGAGTGTGAGAGTGTGTGAGTGAGTGTGTCTGTGTGTGTGTGTGTGTGTGTGTGTGTGTGTGTGTGTGTGAGTGAGTGAGTGAGTGAGTGAGTGAGTGAGTGAGTGTGTGAGTGACAGGAACATGAAAGTGGTTTGAAGGGTAAAAGAATAAGTGAAGCACAGCTGCTGCTGCATCCTTCAGCTCATCACACTCAGACGTGACACACGTGAGATCTCACCGTTTCACACGCTACCTGACCGTCTTATAATAGCCTTCTGTGTTTTGTGTAAGATATTCCCGATCACTGAGGTCAAATCCCATGATTCCCATTGATCCTGACTGAAAGAGGACCACGTGACATGAGATCTGTGCACAATTTACATTTACATTTAATCATTTAGCAGACGCTTTTATCCAAAGCGACTTCCAAATGAGGACAATGGAAGCAATCAGACGAACGAGAGAGCAACACTATCCAAGTGCTGTGACAAGTCTCAGTTAGTCTAGCACAGTGCACATAGCTAGGTTTTCTTTTTTATAGAATGGAATAGAATAGAATAGAATAGAATAGAATAGGTAAGTGCTAGTATTAGTTCGTCAGGAGCTGGCGCGAAAATGATGTCTTTAGACGTTTTTTGAAAATGGCCAAAGACTCAGCTGTTCGATATGAGTCTGTTTCAATAGATCCTATTTTTTTTTTGATAAATTATATTTAAATTACATAGAAATTAATACTTTTATTCATCAAGGATGCATTAAATTGATCAAAAGTGACAGTAAAGACATTTAAAATAGATTTTTATTTCAAATAAGTGCTGTTCTTTTGAACTTTCTGTTCATCTGTGAATCCTGAAAAATAAAATGTATCACAAGTTTCCACAAAAATATTGTGCAGCACAACTCAAGAAATGTTTCTTGAGCAGCAAATCAGCATATTAGAATGATTTCTGAAGATCATGTGACACTGAAGACTGGAGTAATGATGCTGAAAATACAGCTGCGCATCACAGAAATAAATTACAGTTTAACACATATTCACATAGAAAACAGCTGTTGTAGATTGTAATAATATTAAACAATTTTTCCTGTATTTCTGACCTGTGGTATATGAGGATGTCTTCATCCGGCGGGATGGCCAGCAGGTTCAGCCCGTATGTCTCTCTGACAGGCGGCAGACGCTGCTGAGGCGGATCCTGTAAGGTCACACAGGTCAAAGGGTCAATGAGGTCAAAGGTCACACACAGACGGCAGACGGAGTTCAGCATATTAAAATGATTTCTGAAGATCATGTGACACTGAAGACTGGAGTAATGATGCTGTAAATACAGCTGCGCATCACAGGAATAAATTATATTAAAACAGCTGTTTTAAATTATAATAATATTTCACAATTTTTACTGTATTTTCTGATCAAATAAATGCAGCTTTGGTGAGAATAAGAGACTTAAAAAACAAAAAAAAATCTTAATGTAAACTGTATAATGTTATTTTATAAAACAAAGTGTATGTCTCTTGCTGTATGTGTTTTAAAGCAGCATAAAGCCGTTTACAGTCGGTCCAAACACATTAAACTCTGAGAAGTGAACTGAAGGGTCTCCCCTCACTAACGAGCCGCTGTTACGTAACCGGCTGAAGGTTTGACGAGTGTGTTTGTACGGGTGTTTCCCTCCGGCGGTCCCGCGTTCTGTTTTACTCGTATACATACTAATCAAATTCAAGACGTGACTAATGCGACGTTTCACACGCACCAGAGTAATTACAGTGTCGCAGGTAATGAGGTTTTCACGTTTAAATATTTCATCAGCCGCGGCCGTCGAGTTTATCCCGCCGTTTGCACGCGACAAAGGCGTATGTGAGCGACGCCTTACACGTGAGCCGTATGAGAAATTAAGTAACACGAGCAAAAAACAGACATGAGAGAACAAAAACTCTCAACAGACAGACTGAAGACTTTTGGCCAAAAGCCTTGCATCATTTCAAATTATAGTTTTTTTCCAAACTGATGTCTACCTAAAATGCAATGCAAGTCACTTCGGAATAAAACATCTGCCACATTTGTAAATGCCAATGTAGATTTTTTATGATTTTTTGATCAAAATATTGGGATAAAATTCGGGTCAGATAATACAAAGACTATGCTGGTCAATGTGACAGAAGTTTTTGAAAACATGTTTTTAAAAAAAAAAACTTTTAGAGTAACACATCCACAAATCTGACTGACACGAGGAAATGAGGCCGAATCGTGTCAACGCTTTGGGTGAATCTCACAGAAACATGTCCAGGTCACATTCACACCAAAACAGAAGGAAAAAATAGACAGAAAAAAAAGAGAAGAAAAAAGGTTAAAAAATAAATAAATAAAATGTTAAAAGATTTTTACAAAGAGAAAAGCCAAAATAAGAAAAAAGGATAAAAAGGGAAAAAACAATAATAGAAAGCTTTTTCCAAAAGAAAAACCAACAGGAACAAAAAAAGAACTACAAAGATAAAAAATAATAATAATAAAATAAAAGCCAAAAAGAAGAAAACAAAAATAAAAAGCATGTTTTCTCCAAAAAGAAAAATGGGAAAAAATAAATAAATAAACAAAAAAGGGGAAAAAATAAAAAATAAACAAAATAAACAAAACTAAAAAACATAAAAAAAGGAAAAAAATAAATATATAATAAAATGATTTTTTTTCCAAAACAAAAGGCCAAAAGACGACAGAATGAGGCCGAATCGTGTCAACGCTTTGGGTGAATCTCACAGAAACATTTCCAGGTCACATTCACACCAAAAACAGAAGAAAAAAAATAGACGGAAAAAAACTAATAGAAAAAAAAAGAAAACAATAAAGGTAAAAAAAAATAATTATTATAAAATGAAAATGTTTTTATAAAAAATAAAAAGATTTTTACAAAGAGAAAAGCCAAAATAAGAAAAAAGGATAAAAAGGGAAAAAATAATAATAGAAAGCTTTTTCCAAAAAGAAAAAAAAACAAAGGAAAAAAACTACAAAAGAACTACAAAGAAAAAAAAAAGCCAAAAAGAAGAACACAAAAATAAAAAGCATGTTTTTTTTCCAAAAAGGAAAATGGAAGAAAATAAATAAATACATAAATAAATAAACAAAACTTTTTTTTTCCCAAAAAAGAAAAACCAATAGAAAAAAAAACTAAAAACATAAAAAAAGGAAAAACAGGAGAAAATAAAAAAAATAAATGCATAAAAAAATTATTAAAAAAAAGCCAAAAGAAGAAAAAATATTAAAAGGGGAAAACACAAAAAAATTTCCAAAAAGCAGAACCAAAAGAAAATAAATATATAAATAAATTGTGTTATTGTGTAATATATAAATAAAAAGTGCTGTCAATCGATTAAAAAAATTAACTGATCAATCACACACTTTTTCTGAAATTAATCGTGATTAATCTCACCTAACATTAAAGTTTTTAAATATACTTTTATATTGCAATAATTTTGCATTCCATCTTCAAATTAATGTAGAAACCACAAAAACAGTATATTTTTAAATATTTGTTTGATGGCATATTTTTTTATGACTGAAGGCGAGTATCACGAATGTCTCTATGAAATAGTTTTTTTCCCTAATATTTAACCATTGTCTATAGCCATTCAATTTGATCAATCAAGCCATTCAAAATGATCAATTTTAACATTTATTAGACTTAAAAAAAAAAGACCTCTAATTTAAGTGATTTTAAAACAATCTTCGCATAAACCCATTATAATAAATGTCATATTTAGCTACCTGTGCCCTTCAGCAAGTAGGAAATATACAGAAATTGAATAAAGTTATCAAACACTAAATTCTACATTAAATATAGATGAATCCTTACAGCTCTTTTTTCTTTTGTTCTTTGATGAACAGCATCACAGCATCTGGTTATGAGGTTATTCTGGCTGCTATTACTTTAAGAGCTGCTGCTGCTGCTGCTGAACATGATGCGGATCTGACATGCATCATAGTTTCTCATAACTCTTTACCTTTTCTGACTCACTGCAGCTCTTAAAGTCTCTATAATGAGCTGAGGAGTTGAATCCGGTGTGTTAGATGAGGGAGACAGTGCAGTTTGGAAAACCACTGCATTTCAGAGACATGTTCTTAAATCTGACTCATATAACAAATACTTACATACACGCACAGTTTTAAGGCAGCTTTCACTGCCTTTTTGTTAACTTCATGACTTAAGCGACGACATAACTACTACATTGCATGCGCTTTAATATGAAATTATATACAGCTCGTGCCGCCGCATTTGTGCAATTCAAAAACACGCGCTACAAGCACAGTATACCGGCTGATTGAAAAAATTAATCGCCTGCGTTAATGCGCTAATTTTGACAGCACTAAAATAAATAAATAAATAATGAAGTAATTGTCATCACAAAGCTCATAACAGTCATAACATCTGGCCTCTGATTCTCTATGCTGAATGCCATGTTCACGTGTCTGTAACTGCTGCTTGCAGATCTTTACTACCGTTATTAGTGCAGGAGACCTTGACTAACATGAAGAGGAATATGAATACTCAGTTCTGCTCTCCTGACATACACAACAACCTCTGTCTGTGTGTGTGTGTGTGTGTGTGTGTGTGTGTGTGTCCATGGCAACAGGTCAGTGTGACTCTGACAAACAATCAGAGGACTGAACCGGAGCTGCATGACGCTTTCATTCATCCTCATTAATATTTCCATCCTTCAGTTGGAACCTTCCTAATTTCATGCAATCACAATTAAACTACAGTATACACTGCAAAAATGATTTTCTTGCTCAGTATTTTTGTCTTGTTACAAATATCAAATAATTTACAAATCAAGATACATTGACTTAAGCAAAATAAGATATTTAGCCTTTTTTTCTGAAACAAGAAAAAATATCTGTCTATGAGCTAAAAAAAATAATCTTGTTTTTCCTTTTAATTAAGTTTACTTTTCTCTATCACTGAAATGTTAGTATTTTTAGTATTTTAGTATCACTGAGATACTGTTATAGTTTTTTTTCTAATATTTTGAATAATTTTTTATTTTCATATTTTCCATTTTTATTTTAGTAATTTTGTTGTGTGGTTTTGTCATTTTAGTATTTTTACCGTTGCTTTAAAGGGCCCTGAAAAGTAATTTTTTGTTAAACTTTTAATTAAAATGTTGTTAAATTGTATACGTTTCATGATTTCAATAATTAGACATATTTTCCATTACTTAAATTAAACCATTAAAACAGACTCCAATAAATAAATATATAAATAACTGAATACAGAAAAAATAGAAAAAAATAAAATAAATTAAAATAAAAGAGATTTTATATGGCCCTAAAATATGTTAGAAATGAGTGGCTCAAGTTTATTTTGATCAAGTGTCCTGAACATTTCAGTGTGACCTGAACAATTTGAGCAGCACATTTTCACTCATGTTACAAAGAAATTACTGTTTTTGACGCAAGAAAGAGGAGAGGAGAGGAGAG
>NW_015551037.1:313420-313861 GCF_001515605.1 Sinocyclocheilus anshuiensis
ATATAAAATATATGAAACCATTAATATATTATCAAAATAAGTATCAAAAAACTTAAAAAAATCTAGATAAAATAAAATAAAAATCTATAAAAATTATGTATAATTAAAACGTATCAGGTCGATATTGAAAAGTCCATTTTTAATTTTACACAAAATGCGATATCCGCCGAGTTATTCTGTCATGTTTCCTCCCTTTCTTTCCAAACCGCGACAAACGCCAGTCTCCCTTCTCTGCAGAATGCGATATATCCGCTCAACCAATCACAGCGCACCATTCCACACACTCTAGACAGTAATGGTGGCGCTTTGAATATACCTGGCATCCTAGTTTTCCTCATCTACTTTGTACTTTGTGATCAACAAACAAACAAAAAAATTAGGGCTGCATGATAAATCGCATGTGATTGTCATGCGCATCTCGTCAGTAAAGCCGGTTCTGTG
>NW_015551037.1:314224-316364 GCF_001515605.1 Sinocyclocheilus anshuiensis
ATCCGCTCAACCAATCACAGCGCACCATTCCACGCACTCTAGACAGTAATGGCGGCGCTTTGAATACACCCGGCATCCTAGTTTTCCTCATCTACTTTATACTTTGTTATCAACAAACAAACTTAGGGCTGCACGATAAATCGCATGTGATTGTCGTGCACATCTCGTGACTCGTCAGTAAAGCCGGTTCTGTGATTAATAGTAAATCTCCATCGTTGAATTTAAGGGAAATGTCATTTTGGAATTTCTGTGGTTTAATTTGATGTTGTTCATGATGAAATCTTCTTTTATTGCTGTAATTAATTTATAGCATTAACAAGATGACCCGTTGAATTAATTTTGGGAGCGATGACTGATTGAATGTATTTTTTAATCCAGTGCCTGTATATAAGATTAGTATTGACCAAGTTCAGAGGCTGTCATATGTGGATTAACCATGTAGTGTATTTTCAACAGTTTCAATATGAAAAATAACTTTTATATTGATTCAATGGATTTATTGCATTTTGAAAAAGAAAGAAAAAAGAAAGAAAAAAAAAAAAACGTGTCATGGATTTATTGCATTTTGGGGAAAAAATTATACAATTTTATAATAAATCTTTGAAAATCAAAATCTGGATTTGAATTTTTAATGTTATTATAACCTAAAGATGCTATGTGAAAGTTTGAAACAGAAAATAGTGGTTTTCGTCTAAAGCAAAACATTTATGACAGTAAGACTGATTTCAGAAGGGACATAATGGCCAAAATTTAACAACTATTATCACAAAATAATAATTAAAAAATAAAAATTTTTTGCAATTGATAACATGTTTTTCTCTATGCTTTGCATTATGAGCAATACTGTATCAGTTAGTGTAATTTGTATGCTGCAAATTAGAAAGGATTATAGGTATCATAAGCAATGCAATTCACCAGATCCCTACTGACTCTATACACACAATAGGAAGAACTGCAGCTGAAATGAAGATGTTTCCTCAGGTAACGTTTCTCCAGGATATAAACCTGATTACAGCATCATCAGAATCACACTGGAGATCTTAATAAAGGAGGGATCAGGGGTATTGTTGAGCGCGGGCATCTGCGGACACATACCAACTCACACAGAGCCCAGAAAACAGCCTTCACTGCTTCAGTGTCACATGAAAACACTGACAGACGGCAGAATCCACTGATCACAAACTCACACTCATACGTCACAAATCACTATTTCTAGTGCTCATACTTAAGAGATAATGACTAGATTAAATCAATCAATCAGTTCCGCTCAGAACACCATAGCAACACCCTGACAACCACATAGCAACACCCTAGCAACCACATAGCAACACCCTGACAACCACATAGCAACACCCTGACAACCACATAGGAACACCCTGACAACCACATAGCAACACCCTGACAACCACATAGGAACACCCTGACAACCACATAGCAACACTCTAGCAACCACATAGCAACACTCTAGCAACCACATAGCAACAGCCTGACAACCACATAGCAACACCCTGACAACCACATAGCAACACCCTGACAACCACATAGCAACACCCTAGCAACCACATATCAACACCCTGGCAACCACCCACATCACCCTAAAATCACAAAGGAGAGTTCTGCATAAACATCACATCAATTACAAATCACAAATGTTTTTGAGCAAATCGTGAGTTTTAAACAGCAACCACATATCAACACCCTGGCAACCACCCACATCACCCTAAAATCACAAAGGAGAGTTCTGCATAAACATCACATCAATTACAAATCACAAATGTTTTTGAGCAAATCGTGAGTTTTAAACAAATATAAAAAATAGGTCATTCTATTAGCTCAGTTTGTATATAAAAAATTATATAACATAAATAACTCCTAACAAACACCCAACCGACCAAACAAACAAATAAATAAATAAATAAATGAATCAGTAAATGCATTTTATTATTATTTACATTATATAAAAGTATATATATATATTTTTTTATATATATTTTAATATAATTTATATATGTGCATTATATACTGTATATTTTTCTTAATATACAACTTGAAGAAAATATATTATTTATCATATATATTCATTTTAATTTATATATATTTTTTAATACAAAAATGTAGGAAAATTAAAAAAGTATATATA
>NW_015551037.1:316374-317589 GCF_001515605.1 Sinocyclocheilus anshuiensis
GTTAATATAATTAACGTAGTTAATGTAATGCATTGTTATTTAGATGATATAATTTATATTATATAATTTATTTTCAAAAAATTTACGTTTTTTTTAAATATATAATTGTGCGACAATCAGCTCAGAAAAAAATATAAATACAACTAAACTTTCAAAAAACGTAATTATGATCCAATTCTGTTCCGTTCAGGACATCAGCTGGCTTCTCTTCTGGTCACATGACTCACATTTCTCATCCTAATTATTTGGAAAGATCTCAAACGGAAGCAGTTCTTCACATTTGCTGCTTGTGGAATGAACTTCTTTTGCGTCACTGACTCATCTCCACACCGAGGACACGCTGCCCTTTCTGATCTCCATCTGTCCATTCAGAGCCGCTCTGGAATTAAACCATCAGCAGATCCAGACCAGACTAACTCTGGAAGCTCTTTCTGTGTTCACGACTGAATCTGAGGGACCTTCATAATCACACACTGCATACTATTTCTGAGGAGACAGTGTGCAGTTTTTCTGGAGGTATAATAATGCATTGCACTTGACTTGATATAATAAATATGTATGTTTACACACATATTTCCACACACATAGGGTTATTATACTTATATTAATTATTTATTTACAATTTAAATAATTAAGTATTGATTGTGAATGTTGTCTGTATGGTTTTTTTGTATTTATCATTTTTTCTGAGCTGTTTGTGGCACAATTGTTAAAAAAGTTTGGTAAAGTTACTATATTTTTGGCTCAATTTTAATATTAGAAAAATATATAATATAAACAATAATTAATTACATTAACTATAATAATTATATTAACAATTAAATACATTATTTGTTGATAGGATTAAATTTGGTTAAAATATTTTATTTATTCTTCCATCATTTTTTATAATAGAAAAAAAAACATAATATAAAAAGTAATTTTATTAATTATTTTAAAAGAAATAAATATAATTACATAAAAAATAATTAAATAAATAATTGCATTTATTATGCTCTCTCTCTCTCTCTCTATATATATATATGTATATAATCAATTATCAATTAATTATCAATTCATGATGTATCTTTGATATACTCTTAATATTTTGAAACAGTTTTTTTCTATATTTTGTGTTTTTATTTTAATTTTAAAGTTGCAGTTAAGGTTTTCGTATGTTTAATACAGAAATACTTAAATATAAATAATATCTAAATTAAAAAATAATAATTAAAT
>NW_015551037.1:317701-319351 GCF_001515605.1 Sinocyclocheilus anshuiensis
GAGAGAGATTTAGTTAACTATAACAGCACTATAGCCTACTAAAGTTTGAAACTACTTGCTTACTTCTTTTTGAATACTGTGCAGTATATACTGTACACTACCTACTATTTGTTAAAAAATATAAATGTAAAACAGTTTGCATGTTTGAACAGCAAATGTTCAAGCACCAGTACACTAACATTGTTGCATTGTGGGATACAACATCTCATGTAATGTGCTCTGTTGCTTAGTGCACATGCATACTGCATACAGTGTACATACTGCAGACACAGTCCAATTAGTATGCTACTATTCCATTCTGAACAGCCACACCACAAAAGCTTGTGTTTCGAGCAGCTGGAGTAAGTGTAAGTTTAATGGTGAATCGCAGTGGTGAGCGGATGCTGTACCTCATGCGCGCGGACGCTGTCGCTCGGCTCGGACAGTCTGATCGGCGTGGAGCGCTGTGAGGCCGTCCCTTCATCCTCGCGCTCTTCCTCAGAGTCATCCTCAGAGCTGCTGGAGATCTGCTCCTCGCTAGGAGGAGGAGGAGCGCTGGCCGCCGTCTTCCTCTGCAACACCGCCTCCTCCTTACTGGACTTACTGCTGAGAGACCAGAGCAGAGGAACAAGATCAGCACCTCATCCTCAATCTCATAAAACACTCAGAGCCACTTTCAATAGACAAAACCCTGCATGAAGGAGGTCAGTGAACTTAGAGTTTAGAGATTACAGAGTTAGTTTACAGAGTTAGAGTTTATAGAGTTAGAGTTTATAGTTAGTTTACTGAGCTATAGTTTATAGAGTTAGAGTTTACTGAGTTAGAGTTTACAGTTAGAGTTTACTGAGTTAGAGTTTACAGTTAGAGTTTATAGAGTTAGAGTTTATAGTTAGTTTACTGAGCTATAGTTTATAGAGTTAGAGTTTACTGAGTTAGAGTTTACAGTTAGAGTTTACTGAGTTAGAGTTTACAGTTAGAGTTTATAGAGTTAGAGTTTATAGTTAGTTTACTGAGCTAGAGTTTACGGAGTTAGAGTTTACAGAGTTAGAGTTTACAGAGTTAGAGTTTACAGTTAGAGTTTACAGAGTTTAGAGTTAGAGTTTAGAGAGTTAGAGTTTACAAAGTTAGAGTTTATAGAGTTAGAGTTTATAGTTAGTTTACAGAGTTAGAGTTCAGAGTTTACAGAGTTAGAGTTTAGAGAGTTAGAGTTTATAGTTAGTTTACAGAGTTAGAGTTCAGAGTTTACAGAGTTAGAGTTTACAGAGTTAGAGTTTACTGAGTTAGTTTAGAGAGTTAGAGTTTACAGAGTTAGAGTTTAGAGTTTACAGAGTTAGAGATTACAGAGTTAGAGTTCAGAGTTTACAGAGTTAGAGTTTACAGAGTTAGAGTTTATAGATAGTTTACAGAGTTAGTTTACAGAGTTAGAGTTTACTGAGTTAGTTTAGAGAGTTAGAGTTTACAGAGTTAGAGTTAGAGTTTACAGAGTTTAGAGTTAGAGTTTAAAGAGTTAGAGTTTATAGTTAGTTTACAGAGTTAGAGTTTACTGAGTTAGAGTTTAGAGAGTTAGAGTTTACATAGTTAGAGTTTATAGTTAGTTTACAGAGTTAGAGTTCAGAGTTTACAGAGTTAGAGTTTAGAGAGTTAGTTTACAGAGTTAGTTTACAGAGTTAG
>NW_015551037.1:319363-334971 GCF_001515605.1 Sinocyclocheilus anshuiensis
GAGTTTACAGAGTTAGAGTTTATAGAGTTAGAGTTTAGAGAGTTAGAGTTTAGAGTTAGTTTACAGAGTTTAGAGTTAGAGTTTACAGAGTTAGAGTTAATAGTTAGTTTACAGAGTTAGAGTTTACAGTTAGTTTACTGAGTTAGAGTTTAGAGTTAGAGTTTACAGAGTTATAGTTTACAGTTAGTTTATAGAGTTAGAGTTTATAGTTAGTTTACAGAGTTAGAGTTCAGAGTTTACAGAGTTAGAGTTTACAGAGTTAGAGTTTATAGTTAGTTTACAGAGTTAGAGTTCAGAGTTTACAGAGTTAGAGTTTACAGAGTTAGAGTTTATAGTTAGTTTACAGAGTTAGAGTTCAGAGTTTACAGAGTTAGAGTTTACAGAGTTAGAGTTTATAGTTAGTTTACAGAGTTAGAGTTCAGAGTTTACAGAGTTAGAGTTTACAGAGTTAGAGTTTATAGTTAGTTTACAGAGTTAGAGTTCAGAGTTTACAGAGTTAGAGTTTACAGAGTTAGAGTTTATAGTTAGTTTACAGAGTTAGAGTTCAGAGTTTACAGAGTTAGAGTTTACAGAGTTAGAGTTTATAGTTAGTTTACAGAGTTAGAGTTCAGAGTTTACAGAGTTAGAGTTTACAGAGTTAGAGTTTATAGTTAGTTTACAGAGTTAGAGTTCAGAGTTTACAGAGTTAGAGTTTACAGAGTTAGAGTTTATAGTTAGTTTACAGAGTTAGAGTTCAGAGTTTACAGAGTTAGAGTTTACAGAGTTAGAGTTTATAGTTAGTTTACAGAGTTAGAGTTCAGAGTTTACAGAGTTAGAGTTTACAGAGTTAGAGTTTATAGTTAGTTTACAGAGTTAGAGTTCAGAGTTTACAGAGTTAGAGTTTACAGAGTTAGAGTTTATAGTTAGTTTACAGAGTTAGAGTTCAGAGTTTACAGAGTTAGAGTTTACAGAGTTAGAGTTTATAGTTAGTTTACAGAGTTAGAGTTCAGAGTTTACAGAGTTAGAGTTTACAGAGTTAGAGTTTATAGTTAGTTTACAGAGTTAGAGTTCAGAGTTTACAGAGTTAGAGTTTACAGAGTTAGAGTTTATAGTTAGTTTACAGAGTTAGAGTTCAGAGTTTACAGAGTTAGAGTTTACAGAGTTAGAGTTTATAGTTAGTTTACAGAGTTAGAGTTCAGAGTTTACAGAGTTAGAGTTTACAGAGTTAGAGTTTATAGTTAGTTTACAGAGTTAGAGTTCAGAGTTTACAGAGTTAGAGTTTACAGAGTTAGAGTTTATAGTTAGTTTACAGAGTTAGAGTTCAGAGTTTACAGAGTTAGAGTTTACAGAGTTAGAGTTTATAGTTAGTTTACAGAGTTAGAGTTCAGAGTTTACAGAGTTAGAGTTTACAGAGTTAGAGTTTATAGTTAGTTTACAGAGTTAGAGTTTAGAGAGTTAGAGTTTATAGAGTTAGAGTTTACAGAGTTATAGTTTACAGAGTTATAGTTTACAGTTAGTTTATAGAGTTAGAGTTTATAGTTAGTTTACAGAGTTAGTTTACAGAGTTAGAGTTTACGGAGTAAGAGTTTAGAGAGTTAGAGTTTACAGAGTTAGAGTTTATAGAGTTAGAGTTTACAGAGTTAGAGTTTATAGAGTTAGAGTTTACAGAGTTAGAGTTTATAGAGTTAGAGTTTACAGAGTTAGAGTTTATAGAGTTAGAGTTTACAGAGTTAGAGTTTATAGAGTTAGAGTTTACAGAGTTAGAGTTTATAGAGTTAGAGTTTACAGAGTTAGAGTTTATAGAGTTAGAGTTTACATAAATATAAAACATATTGTAAAATATTTTGTAAATATTATTGTAATATATTTTAAAATGCAATTAATTTCGGTGATGGCAAAGCTGAATTTTCAAGAAACATTTCTAATTATTATCAGTGTTGAAAACAGTTGTATCTGAAATACAAATCTTTTGTAACATTATAAATGTCTTTACTGCCACTTTTGATCAATTTAATGCGTCCTCAATCAATAAAAGTATTATCAACTGATTCACCAAATGGTTTGACTGATTCATTAACAATAATTGCATCAACTAAGTGATTAATTCGTGAATTTGACCAACACTATGTTTATTTCTGCATGCAGTCAGTGAGGATGTGGTATGAAGTTGATTATTTGTTGTCATTTTATTGTTTGTTTGTTTGTTTGGTGGCCAGTCTTTCTCTTTCACCATCATTCATAAGCTCAAAACGCTTTTTTGCAACTGGAGATTCAGCAGCTCCTGGTTATTGTGTATATATTTGGCATCATTGTTTTTGTGTTTTCCTGCAGGAAGCCGTGCCGGGAATAGAAGCTCGGGCCACCAGATCTGAATATTCAGGATATAAACGCACATATTTTTGTGTGAGAATCCCGTTCACACCTGAAGGACGGCAGACAGGTATTCACGCACGCACAAACCTGTGTGAACCACTGAGCTGATGAAGGAAACAGCAGATCTCTCAGACTCACCCCAGCACTGACTTTGCGCTCTCGTCTGGTTTGCGGACGGTGAACGGACTGGGATCGAGGCCCACCGTCTTCGGCATGAACTCCCTGAGAGACGAGACGAGAGAGAAATCATGAGAAGACGTAGAAAAACCTTCTGTGCACAAACAGGTGTAAAGGAACTCTCAACTCTCTTTCGCATCGTATATTCAAATATCAGATATATTAAAATCATCAAATCGCTTTGCAGCAGGTTTAAAGACACAAACGCGCTTCACAGCAACCCTTCAAAATAAAAGTTCGGTTGAACTCAAAGACACTGTGACAGAGATGTATTACTACTGTACAGCAGAATGTACTTCTCAAATAATAATAATAATAATTTTTATTATTATTTTATTTTAAGAGGTATTTTAATTATTTTAAAAATTAATAAGGTTTAATTTTAAGATTTTAAAAGTCTGAATTGAATTGCAAGAAAATTATTATTTTTTTTGATTAATCCTTCAATAAACTGTTGTGAAATTGTATGATTTCAACTAATTAAACATGCTTTTTGATTACTAACATTTAATTTGACCATTAAAACTGAATTAAAAATATAATTTGGAAAATAAAAATACAATTTTTGGGGAAAAAAGAGAGAAAAAAAACCCACTAAAAATAAGGGGGCCCATATACTGTTTTTTTCCGTTTTTTTAAGATTGAAAAAATACAAAAATACATTGAAATTGATTTTTTTTAAATGAATATTGAGTACTAAACATTTTGAAGGAAATAATATATAATTTTACACAAATTTCTCGTTACACTGAATAAAACGTTAAATGTTAAAGCATGTTTCATGTCTTACTGGGAAGGATTCATAAGTGCACATTTATTTGAAAGAAAAATTTTTTTTTTTTGTTTGTTTGTTTTATTTATTATTATTATTTTTTTAAATAATTATTTGTATTTATCTATCAACAGCCCTAATTAAACAGAAAATGCTTGTACATTTCATTAAAATGAGTAACTCATGCATTCATCTGACTTGAGTACAGTAAGTAAACGGCACATATGTAACCCTGGAGCACAAAACCAGTCATAATGGTCAATTTTGTGAAATTGAGATTTATACATCATCTTATTATACATCATCAATAAGCTTCCATTGATGTATGGTTTGTTAGGATAGGACAATATTTGGCTGAGATACAACTATTTGAAAATCTGGAATCTGAGGGTGCAAAAAAATCTAAATATTGAGAAAATCATCTTTAAAGTTGTCCAAATGAAGTTCTTAGCAATGCATATTACTAATCAAAAATTAAGTTCTGATATATTTACGGTAGGAGATTTACAAAATATCTTCATGGAACATGATCTTTACTTAATATCCTAATGATTTTTGGCATAAAAGAAAAATTTATAATTTTGACCCATACAATGTATTTTTGGCTATTGCTACAAATATACCCCAGCGACTTAAGACTGCTTTTGTGCTGCAGGCTCACATCTGTCTTTATGAAAATGAGGCAAACTACCGGACGGATTTTCCAACACTCATCCGGTGAGAGGAGATGGTAAAACGAGAGCAATAAATACGAGAGCAGCTGAACCCCGTCTGAGAGACAACAGGAGACGTTAATCAAACACTTTCACAACCGAACAGAAGAACCCTGAGCGTGAAAGCGAAACACACCGAGTTCACCAGAAACACAGACTAGACCGACTTCTGTGTTATTCCTCACAGAGCAGAATGAAGAGCAACACAGATTTTACTCAGATATGAAGATGCTTTTTAAACAAACAAACCAACAAGCAAACAACTTAACTATTTACTTAAATATTTATTCGCATAAATAAGTAAATAAACTTTAATGTTTTCTTGAATATTTATATATATATATATATATATATATTAAATATTTAAATTAATGATCATTCATATACATAAACATTTTATTTTAATAATATTTACTTAAATATTTATTAGCATAAACAAATAAATGTTAGTATTTACTTAAATATGCAAATTAAAATGTACTCAAATTAATTTTCACATATAAACACTTTAATATTAAAATGTAATATTTACTTAAATATCTAAATTAATTTACTTAAACATTTACGTTCATATCTACTTAAATGCTCATTCACATAAATAAAAATAAATAAGTAAATAAATAAAATTTCATATTTTAACATTTTAAATGTAAACAAAGTTTAACAATTACTAATTTTGATATATACTTAAATATCTGAATTAATTTACTTAAACATTTAAACACTTATTATATTCACATAAATAAATTTGAATATTTACTTAAATGTTTCAATTAATTTATTTAAATATTTAAATTATTATTCACATTTAACGGTTTCAAATCAAAATTGGTTTAAATTTAAAATATTGTTAAAATATGAACAATTTGAACGAACATTTAAGTAAATATTAATTTAAATTTATTTAAATAAATGTTAAACTTTGTTTACATTTAAAATGCTAATATATTAAAGTTTATTTATTCACGTATTTATATCTTACACTACTTAAACATTTAAACACTTATTATATTCACATAAATAAATACATCTGAATATTCACTTAAATATTTAAATTAATATTTACACAAAAATGCATTCAGATAAATAAATAAATTTGAATATTTACTTAAATGTTTCAATTAATTTACTTAAATATTTACTTTACCATTCACTTAATTGTTCATTCACATAAATAAGTAAATAAATAAATAAACTTTAATATTAACTTAAATATTTATATAATACATGCATTTACTATTTACTTCAATATATACTCAAATATTTAACAATTTTTCTGAAGTGTGTGACCTCGCGGAGTTGGTCATGGCGATGCTGAACGTGTCGTCGAACGAAGTGAGTTCGTACGGCTTGAAGATCTCGGTGTAGATGTCGATGCTTTCGTCAAAGCGGTTCACGCGCTTCACCGTCACCTTCCTCCTGTTCTTCTCACAATGGGCTGAAACAGAGACACATTCAGAACATCTCTATGATTTAACATGCACAAGCTATAATATACAGCATGTGTGAGGCGTCTAAATACAAACGAAACTTTCCGAAAACGAGGTAAATTAGAAATTAATTAATTCTAAAATGAATAACATTTTAACATTTTGCTTGTTACATGTATCACATGAATCCTTCATGGAAAAGGCAATCCCATATTGCAATGCGCTGAGTTCAGTGAAAATAATTAGGAAAAAGACAAAATTTTGTACCTAATACTTGTGTGTACAACGTATTTCTATATTTTTGGCTAAATTTTGTATATTTATATTTACTTAAATATTAATTCATTAATAAATAAATAAACAATTACTTAAATATACATTCACACAAATAAGTAAATAAATAGGTTGATAAATAAATGTAAAAATTAATTAAATATTTACTTTAAAATATACTTATATATTTAAATTGTTCACTTAAATATTAATTCACAAATAAAAAAATAAACAAACAATTACTTAAATATATACTTAAATATTTATTCACACAAATAAGTAAATAAATAGGTTGATAAATACATTTTAAAAATAATTAAATAAACATAATTAATTAAATATTTACTTTAAAATATACTTAAATATTTAAATTGTTCACTTAAATGTTTATTTAAATATTCATTCACAAATTTAAAATATACTTAAATATTTAAATTGTTCACTTAAATGTTTAGTTAAATATTCATTCACAATTAAATAAACATTTACTTAAATATATACTTAAATATTTATTCACTTAAATAAATAAGTAAATAAATAGGTTGATAAATAAATTAAAAAATTAAGCAAATATAATTAATTAAATATTTACTTTAAAATATACTTAAATATTTAAATTGTTCACTTAAATGTTTATTTAAATATTCATTCACAAATTTAAAATATACTTAAATATTTAAATTGTTCACTTAAATGTTTAGTTAAATATTCATTCACAAATAAATAAACATTTACTTAAATATATACTTAAATATTTATTCACTTAAACAAATAGGTTGATAAATAAAAAAAATTAAGTAAACATAATTAATTAAATATTTACTTTAAAATATACTTAAATATTTAAATGTTTACTTAAATATTCATTCACAAATAAATAAACATTTACTTAAATACATATTTAAATATTTATTCACTTAAACAAATAGGTTGATAAATAAAAAAAATTAAGTAAACATAATTAATTAAATATTTACTTTAAAATATACTTAAATGTTTAAATGTTTACTTAAATATTCATTCACAAATAAATAAACATTTACTTAAATACATATTTAAATATTTATTCACTTAAACAAATAGGTTGATAAATAAAAAAAATTAAAATAAATTAACATTTACTTAAATATATACTTAAATATTTATTCACTTAAGTAAATAAATAGATTGATATATAAATAAATAAAAAATTAAATAAACAAATATAATTAATTAAATATTTACTTTAAAATATACTTAAATGTTTAAATGTTTACTTAAATATTCATTCACAAATAAATAAACATTTACTTAAATACATATTTAAATATTTATTCACTTAAATAAGTAAATATATAGGTTGATAAATAAATTAAAAAGTTATTAAATAAACTTAATTAAATATTTACTTTAAAATATACTTACATATTTAAATTTTGTTTAAAATTTTGTTTTAAATGTAGTTAAATATTCATTCACAAATAAATAAATTAACATTTACTTAAATATATACTTAAATATTTATTCACTGTAATAAATAAGTAAATAATAGGTTGATAAATACATTTAAAAATGAAGTAAACAATTAAATATTTACTTTAAAATATACTTAAAAATTTAAATTGTTCACTTAAATGTTTATTTAAATATTAATTCACAAATAAATAAATAAATACACATTTAATTAAATATATACTTAAATATTTATTCACTTAAGTAAATAAATAGATTGATAAATAAAAAAATTAATTAAATAAACAAATATAGTTAATTAAATATTTACTTTGAAACATACTTAAATGTTTAAATTGTTCACTCAAATGTTTACTTAAATATTCATTCACAAATAAATAAATAACTTAATTAACTAATTAATATTTGGATTAATATTCAGTCACATAAATCAATAATCGGTGATTGTGAGAGACTCCGAGGAGTCACTCATGAAGCTCCATGCGATCAGGACGCTGCTTCGGCTCAGTGTTTGTGGTTAATATATCAGCTCATGTCTCTCATATCGGTCTTTATGGATGTGTAAAGCGATCACCTTCATCATACGGTGACGGCAGGAACGTCAGCACTCCGTCAGTCCACCAGTGTGTGTAACTGCAGAGAAAAACACAAACACATCAAACAGGACTACGGTAACACCGTGTTATTCTGGGACACGGTACCATGCTAATACTATCGTTTTACACACATGTACCATGTAATATGGCAGCATATGAACATTGTAATAGTAAACATCAAAGTACTATGGTATTACTATCAGATACCATCACTGTACCACAGTACTATAAATATATATGTGTGTGCGTGTGAGAGAGTGTGTGTGTGTGTGTGTGTGTGTGTTATATATTTTTTTTAGTTACATAACACATAACATATAATACATATTTATATAAAAAAATTTAATTAAACCCAGAATATATACATTTTATTACAACAAATAAAGATTACTGTCAGTCAACAAATAATGCATGTGCATACTAATGTGAGTATGTGCTTCAGTTAACATATAATATATTAAATGTATAATATTATATAATACATTATAATCTCTATATAATATAATAGTATATATTCATTATTTTATATTATTATTTTAGGGAAGGGAACGAAACTTTGCAAATGATTTAAGACCTTCAAAATACACTTTTTTTTCAGATTTTGTAATAAAAAACTTATATAATTTATGTAGCTATATAGAATGCATATATATGTACACACACAAACACACACAAATAAATATTAATTAATTAAAATATATATTGTATAAAACATAAAATAAAATATAAAATATTTATTATAAAATATAATATAATATAATATAAAAATGTGTAATATTATATATTATAATAATAATATATTATACATACATACATAAAATATTAGGTTTCATTAAAATATATTTAATATTTTAATCAAACCCGACATAAATCAATTTTATCACACCAGAAAATACATGCATACATGTGCATAAAATCTGAGGGGGAAATGTGCTTAAGTTACATAAATATAAAGTCAACACAAAAATCTTAATGGAAAAATATAATTTTATATATCAATTCAATTCCGTATGACTCAGACGTGTTTGTGATAAAACTGTCCTGGCGATCGGTGAACTGAACGGAAATACAGTGGGTCTAGAAAAGAATCAGCCTCATTTACAATAATCACATTGTGTTGCTTTGCAGCCTGAAATGGAGACGGACACAGTTTTTGTTTCATCCAGCTGTATTTACTCAGTACTACTTATAACATCCAAGTGAAAGATAAAACACCAACATGTCGGGAAATAAATAAAAAAGTAAAAAAAGCAGAATTACTGAGTTGGAAAAAGGATCAGCTCCTTGTGTCAGTGTTTTGTTGAAGCACCTTCTGCTTTAATTACAGCCTTTAGTCTGTCTGGATTTGTCTCTACTAACTCTGCACATCTAGACTTTGCAATATTAGCCCACTCTTCTTTGCAGAACTGCTCAAGTTCAGTTCAATCTGATGGAGAGTGTTTGTGGACTGCAGTCACAGATTTTCAGTGGGTTTCAGTCTGGACTCTGACGAGGCCATGCAAAGACATTCAGCTTTTTCTCCTTCAACCACTGTGTGCTTTGTGTCATTGTCATGTTGGAAGGTAAACCTTCTTCCCATTGACAACAGATTTTCCTCAATAATTTGACCGTATTTTATTCATTTTTCCTTCTATCCTGACCAGCGCTGCAGAGAAACACCCCATAACAGGACATCACCACCTCCATGCTTTACTGTAGCTGTTATCTGGATGCTGAGCTGGATTGGATTTCCACTAGACATATCGTTTGGTGTTGAGGCCACATAATTCAGTTTTAGTCTCATCTGCCTCAGACTCTTCAAGGAGTGTTTTAGCAAAGCTCAGTCTGACTGCATGTGGCCTTTCTTGAGGAGCGGCTTTTTTCCATACAAGCCACATTTGTGGAGAATCTGTGATATTGTAGTCACATGCACACAATGATCACTCTCCCGACTTGTGTCTGTCCACAGCTATATCCCGGAGATCTTCTGACAGTGTCTTGACACCCATAGCTGATTGTTTGCTTCAGTTGCACTACCAAGGGCTGAAATGCTCCAGGAAAGCTCTTTTCATGCTGAGCTGATCAAAATGAGCACAGCTGAAAGTCAAATGGCTTTGTGTGCCACTGAGAAGGTGATGAGCTGCACCTGATTGAGTTTACAAGCCATTTTTAGGAGGGGTGATCCTTTTTCCAACTCCAATTTCCAATTTATTTCAGAAATATTGGTGTTTTATCTTTCACTTGGATGTTATAAGTTGCACTGAGTAAATACAGCTGGATAAAACAAAAACTGTCTGTCTTCATTTCAGGCTGCAAAGCAGCAAAATGTGATTATTTTAAAGGGGGCTGATTCTTTTCTATACCCACTGTACATTAGAACATAAATGTCCTATTTGTCCTGGAACACGAATTGTCATTTCAGAGACTATCTGACGGTACAATTTCCCTAAACAGGTCAGATTCCTCTCATTTCGTTTTGTGTCTGATAATAGTTCTTTGTCATGTCGACCAGCGTCCATTATGTAAGCGGCATCACAAAGCAACGTGCCGGATGGCTGGAGGAAAATAAAGTGGGTCAAACACTTCTTTAACATCGCAGCAATAACAGAATAAACCACAGTCGGGCAGAAACTGGATGAATGTGAAGCTGCAGACGCAATAAATGAAGAACACGGAGAATGAAATGAGGCGGAAACAGATTTTGGCATTTACACAAGTTAAAGGTAATGTAACGCTAACCAGTAGCTGTTCATAGTGTTCACTAAGGCAAACGTCATTAGTTTTAGTGCTTATACTGTATTTAAGTGTGCTATTACTTTTCTAAAGTCATCAATTTTACATTTTTCACCATGCATTCAAGGTGGCACATGATGTTTTCTTACCCTCACAAAGCATTCGGTTCATTTTGTCCCAGAACAGATGCATAAACATTTTTTAAAAAATGCATAGTTTTTAGTAAGGCAACGCAACTTTGCAAATGCTTTAAGAGCCTCAAAATACGCATCATTTATTTTCTTTCAGATTTTTTAAAATTAATTAATTTAATTGAAATTTATTTTTAATAGATATAACCATTTAAAAAAACATTTCATTCAGGTCATTTTGACCCGGGTGTGTATGGAGCACCATTACTGTCAAAAACACTTTTTGTAAAATTATCTATGGAGTTAAATTAGTGTCAAAAACACTTTTGTAAAATATATTTAGCCTCTTCTCCATATCTCACACACTTTTGGAACTGAATTTTGTTTATAAACATGAATATTGACCAACTATTGCAGCATGAAAAATTAATCACGTTTTCTATCTGAAAGTGAAAGTTTAAGTAAAATTAATTTATTTAGTTTGAAAACTTTTTAGAACAATATTTATGCTTTGTTAAAATAAATATGTAGGTTTCATAAATTTGGCATGTTTTTAAGCAAGCATGAGTTATGAAGTCAAAAGAATTAAACTATTAATTCCAATGGGGTTAATACTGGTAATTCTTATTTATATATGTTTTTATAAATTTCATGCAATAATATATTCAAATAAGATTTCTCATGAATATTGAAAAAAATATACATAAATTTTAGTCATCATAGTTTTGTTGTTGTTGTTGTTCATGTGTATTTGAAATTTCTAAGAATTTCAAAAATTTTTTAATAATAAACGGGTAAATGCTGTAATAACATGGTAACATTCAAAACTTTTAAGATTTTTTCAATAGTGAAAAATAGTCTACACATTTTGAGTGCATTAAAAATTGTCTTTGATCTTTCAAGCTGTTTAATGCCACTCAGCGGGTGTTGCATTGCATCAGTCCAAAAGAACTTAAATAAACATCGCCCATCCATAAAAAAAAAGTCTCTCACATGGCTCCGGGGGGTGAACAAAGGCCTTCTGTAGTGAATCGATGCGTTTTTGTAAGAAAAATATCCATATTCAAAATGTAATAATCACTTGAATCTAGCTTGCGCTCACTGTTGTAAACAGAAGCAGCTCCGGGGGAATGACGTATGAGGTCAGCGTTGCGCATGCGCCGCTCAGAAGTGACGCACGCGGAAACGCAGCGGAGAGATCAAAACAAAACAACGGTCACTAATTAGAAGTACAAAACGAGGATTTGTAAAGAAGAATGTCAGAGGATTTCGATATAAGCCAAGAGGAGACTGGTTTTCCTTTGCTAAAGTAAGGAAACGTTGATTCCTTTGATCCTGTTAACAAACGTTGGTTTTCACGAGACTCACCAGCGCATGCGCAACGCTGAACTCATACGTCATCAGCCGGGAGCTGCTTCGGTGTACAACTGTTGGCGCAAGAACAACGTCAACGTTTTGAATGTGGATATTTTTATTACAAAAATGCATCGATTCGCTACAGGAGGCCTTTGTTCACCCCCCGGAGCCGTGTGAGACACTTTTTTTTATGGATGGGCGATTTTTATTTAAGTTCTTTTGGACTGAAGCAATGCAACACCCGCTGAGTGCCATTAAACAGTTTGAAAGATCAAAGACAATTTTTAATATAACTCCGACTGGATTCGTCTGAAAGAAGAAAGTCATATACACCTAGGATGCCTCGGGGGTGAGTAAAACGCAGCCTAATTTTCATTTTTGGGTGAGCTAACCCTTTAAGAAAAAGGTGTTTAAATCCCTGTCAGGAGAATCTATTCTCTCAGTTTTTTGCTCGTCTGTTGAAGTCTCCAGAGAAAGCACAGCACAGGTTGTTAATCAGACAGAATTAAGCCGTAAGCGTCAGACCTGTGCTGCTGGTGTGGGAGGACCATGGTATCGCTGTGATGAAGGTAGAAATCTGTAGGCAGTTCCCAGAGGTGAGGCTTCGACTCCGACGGCTGGAAGACCTGCAGGAAGAGGTTTATCGCGTCCTGTCTGTCTGCATCTGAGAGACAAAAACGATCAATGTTACTTCTGTGAGTTATTCCTGTTTGCCCAATTCTTAGTTTAGGCTGTATTTTATTATATATTTTTTTTATTTTATTTTTTACATTTACATTACATTTATTCATTTGGCAGACGTTTTATATCAATTATATTAAATTTTATTACATTCAATGTATACCTTTTATCAGTTCATGCATTCACTGGGAATCGAGCACATGTCCTTGGCTTTACTAGCGCCATGCTTTACTTTAGCAACAGGATACTTTATTTAATTAAATTTTTTAAATTTTATTTTTAATTTTATTTCATTTCATTATTTATTGTATTTTATTGTACACACTTGTCGAATAAAGCTAATTCTGATTCTGAAAATATAGCAAATATAAATATTTATATTATATTGTTCGCTTCAGCAACATTAACCATTTTGAGATGCCAATAAAAACAAACCACTACAACTAAAGCTGAGAGTGACTGAAAATCACCTTATCATCACAGTGAGAGCATGTGAGAGCACCAAACAATGACAGAATCAGATGCACAGCAGTGTTTGAGTCTGTTTACAGCTGCCAGGACTGACTTTTTGAGAATATCCACAGGTTAAAGGTTGATAATCGCGGCACATGCATGCGTGTGTTTGAGCGATGGTCTTCTGCATGTGCCGCGGCCAGCGTAATCAAGAGTTAATCGACAAGCAGTGAACGCAATTACACTCGTTCCTTGTTATCCCTCAGGCCATTTCAGCATCTTTCTAATTAAATAAAGCTGAGATGAGAACCGAGATGAGCAACATTAATGCACTAACACGTTCATCCACAAAACATCACATGGAAACGCCTGACCGTCCAGCAAATCTCCAGCATGGAAGAGTAAAATGTTTTATATTTTATTATGTTTTATTTAATTTAATTTGAACATTACATTACAGTTTTCCAATTGGCAGACATTTTAACAAAAGATTTATGAGCTACAGGTAGGGATATTATAGTTAATTAAAGGCATTAAAACACATTTTCATTTCTTGAAAAAAAAAGTCACCGTAAATTCAAATTATTAATAAAAACTATTAAAGCATATCGATGATACTAAAATAACAATGATATATATTTTATTAATTTGTTTGATTGTATTTTTATTTAAATGTATTTAATTTTAAAATTTAATTTAATTGTATTTAATTTTAACATTTAATAATTTAATTTTACATTATTATTATTATTATTATTCATTTACATTAGATTTATGAATTACAATAATGAGTAAAGAGTGTTTTATATTACTTTATATTTTATTATTTATTTTATTTTCTTTTTAAATTTCCATTACATTTATCCATTTGGCAGACATTTTAACCAAAGCTTTATGAGCTACAATTATATATTTTTTTTATTTAATTATTCAATTTATATTTTATTTAAATAAATTGATTTATTTTATTGTATTATTTTTATTTAGTTCTATTTTATTTCATTGTATAATTTTATTTAATTTATAATTTTTTATTAATTATTTTAATTTAATATTAATTAAAAAAAAACATTTCAAACAGACTCAAGAATATGCCAAGATCTCACTCCAAAACCCAGAAATAAAAAATTACATTTTACGTTTTAAAGTAAAATGTAATTTTTTATTTCTATATATTTCTATATATTAAACCTATTTTAGGACCATTACTTTTTTTTTTGCATTTTGGACCTATTTAAAAAATAAATCTTAAAGGTGCTAAAATAAGCTTCAGTTTTTAATGCAATAAAAAATGTTTCTTTTGATTTTAGAGTGAAAACCAGCATGTGCTTGAGATTCACCTGTATAATACAGTCTGTGTAATATTGAAATATAACAGCGCGGCTCCATTAGACTGTCCCGAAGAACAGTGTGTGTGCTGAGCTATGATTCATTTCAGCAGAATTTACCTGAGGAGAGTTTAAATGAGACGAGGCTATAAATACAACATGGAGAACAAGAAAAGAGTCTGAAGAACCTCAAAAATAGGCAGAAACATGAATGGCCATTCGATCAAACCTCAAACCCACTCCTTTAATTAACCAGCACAGCGCAAAAAAAGATGCTCTTCTTCAGTATTTTTGTCTCATTTTCCAGTACAAACATATAAATAAGATTAATTCACTGGAGATGAAAAATGACATAAGCAGTCTTTTTCTGAAGAAAAAAAAATCTAAATTAAGTAAGGTTTATGCTTAAAACAAAAACAAATATCTCTCAATGGGATAAGAAACAAAGAATAAAAAAAGAATAATAACATTTCTACAAAAAATTTATCAATGACTATTTTATGGTATTTTTGCCTTTAACATAGACATGGTATAAGCCAGGGTTATTATAGTTAACTAAAACTAAAACATGCATAAAATGTGTTAATTGAAATAAAATAACTTTAAAATATTAAAATAACAAAAAATATATAAAAATAAGACATAACTCAACTTGAAATAAAATAACTTTAATAAAATACTTAAAAAGTGCATTTAATTAAAACTTATTTAATAAATATTATTTATTTTTTATCACTTTTTTCTTATTTTCTTTAGTTTAATTTGTACAAAAATGTACTAAAATAACTGAAACCAAAACCAAAATCAAATAATAAAAATATACAGATGTTTAATTTAGACATCTATATAGACGTTTAATATATACAAAATAAAATAATAAAAACGGCAAACTAAAAAATAAAACAAAATTTCCAAACATTTAATTTGCTAAAATTACTCAAATTAAAACTGAAAGTATAAATAAAAACTAAAAATATGAAAAGCTATAATAGTATCTCAATGATACTAAAACAACTGTAATAAAAAATCATTTAAAATGCAGTTTTATAAAAACATTAATACAATTTTCTAACTATTTAATATTATAAAATGTTATATTTTCTAACTATTAAATATTATTAAAATTGTAAAATATTTATAATAATATTTTTATTATTTATATTTAATAATATTTATAATAAT
>NW_015551037.1:334987-344790 GCF_001515605.1 Sinocyclocheilus anshuiensis
TTCATTTTTACTGTATAATTAGTTTTTTTTTTAAATTGGAATTTCTTGCAAAGTGCAAAATTATATTGCAAAATTATTTTTTGCATTATAATATATATTATATTATAATATTATTAATTATATATATATATATATTAATAATAATAATAATAAAATATTTTTAATAATATTTAATAAATTACTATATAATATTTAATCAGACAGGAACAGCCTTTAAAATGCCCTAAAACACACATTTTCCCGGTGAAAATGTGCACATCACATCAGGTCTCTGTGATGCACGTGTGCTATGGGCAAGTAAATGAAGATGTAATTGTCATTTTTGGGTGAACTACTCCTTGAATAACTCCAGACGATGACGCGGTGTCCTCTAGCGAACGGGACGCGCTAAACGCCTCAATCACAAGCGCAGAGCAGGAGAAGATTATAATGACAGGTGACACTGAGAAACGAACCACTCATCCATTCCTCTCGCTCTTTCAATAACTTCATCTCTCTGTTCATGTCAAAGAAAAAAACAAGTCTCTCTGGACTTGTCGAGCTCTGAATCAAACCTGACAGGCCAAGCGTTTTGATTAAGTCTGTCAAAAAAGAGCCAAGAATGACTTAAACGTTCAGCTGAACCATCAGTTAAAGTGTTGAGGAATAACTAACTAAAATGAGCTACTCTACAAAACTACACTTTTAACTATATTTATTTTAATTTACAATTTGTAAAGAAATGGTCACTTTCAAATCTGATAATAGAAACACTGGCATGGAGACAAAAACGGCATCATTAATGTAATCAATGATTTCTGATCATTTCCGTGCGAAATGGAAGCAAAATTAAAATTATTAACTTGTATTTAATTAATTAGTAAAATTATTAAAATTATTAAAATGTTATTAAGATAACTTTTAACATTTAAAGAGTTGTGCAATACAAAAATATATATATTTAAAAATTATATTTCATTCTTTTTAAATATGTTAAGGCATAAAGCTTTTAAATCATTCAGAAAATAGATAATAAAAATTTAATTAATATTTGAATTCCTAAACACTTTATAGGGGGGGAAATTAAAAATATTATATTAGACAAAAGTCAGTTTTAACATCTTATAGTTGTGCAACAAAAAACATTTTATAAAAAAATAAAGAAAAAAAAAACTCACAGACACACACTCACACAGAGACACACACTCACACAGAGACACACACTCACACAGAGACACACACTCACACAGAGACACACACTCACACAGAGACACACACTCACACAGAGACACACACTCACACAGAGACACACACTCACACAGAGACACACACTCACACACATTCTCCATGTTTGTTTATGTCAAACGCAGTGTCGCTGGCGGCGAAAGCGTTCACACGGGTGCAATATAATCACAGCGCGTGACTGGAATGCGGCGCCTTCGCCAATCAACCAAACGGCAATTACAGCTAATTTCAGGGTTACATTAGATTTCACTCATATCCTAAAATCATAACGTTAACATTATTATAAGAACATGAAGCAATTAAGAATACAACATGCAAATTTGTGTACGCAAACCAAACTCCCGCGAGGACGCGATGACGCGGTGAACGTTCAAACGCAAAATTACGGGAAAACAAACCGTGTGACCCAAAAATATTCACTAGCAACCAATGGGATTCGAGTTTGGAGACGCTGTAACCACGGAGACTAGAACTGGGTTGTTGCTATGACGACACATATAAAAGATCCAATCATGTCTGTAAATACAATAAATGGAACACAATAAACATGGAAAAACTAAACGATGTCCAACTGCAAAGTGATTTCAGGAAATCCAGCAAAGCCTGACAATAATCCACTGCGTGCGGCGCATTCACAGGTTTTCTGATGGATTCAGCTCTGCACAGGGCCAATAACATGTGAGATCGGCTGTTTATAAATCGAATCATTATAATTCACACAAAGCGACCCATCAGCACAAAGGCAGATATGAATAATTAATGAAGGAGAGAATGAGAGAATGTGGGTGACGGATATAATGGCTCACACAGGTCTCTCGCCCGCTCTCTCTCTCTCTCTCTCTCTCCAGCTCCAGACCATCATTAACTTATGAAACGGGACACATTAACATAATGTTACATAATACACACATTTCTATGGATGGGTGTGCAGAAAAATTATGAATAATTATTCAAAATCTTTTTTTTGCATGACTGTAATGAGAATCTGGAGTTTAAATGTGCTTAATCATGAAAAATTATATCAGAAATGCAAAGAATAATCCCACCTATTTGTACTACATATATTATTAACGGCAGCTAGGAAGATAATCACTGTGAATTGGTTGAAGATGCACGAACCTACTCTGACAGAATGAATACAGAGACTGAATCAGATACATATATATTTGAGAATATGACTGCAGATTTAGAGTTAAAATCAGACATTTTCCAACAGAACTGGGCACTAATCGAAACATATTTGATTGACATTGAAATGTTGTCAGGGGCTTTTTGTAGTTATTGTATTTGTATTTATTTTAAGTTATTAACGTTTTTTTGTTTTTATAAATTTTTTTGTTTAATATTATTTAAGCTGTCTTTGTTTTTTCCATTTTGTATGGTTATTTATTTATCCATTTTTTTAATTTGTATTTTTTAAGCATTAATATTTTAAGGAAATGTTATGTGTATATTGTTCTGTTTATAAAAAGTTTAATAAAAACACATTTAAAAAAAGAAATGCAAAAAATATAAGCAATAAAATAAAATAAATTAATTAAATATAAAAGCTACTGGTCAAAAGATTGAAATAATTGTTTATATATATATATTTTTTTTTTATTTGAAAGAAGTGTCTTCTGCTTACCAAGGCTGCATTTATTTGATCAAAAATACAGTAAAAATTGTGAAATATTATTATGATTTAAAACAGCTGTTTTCTATGTGAATATCTGTTAAACTGTAATTTATTTCTGTGATGCGCAGCTGTATTTTCAGCATCATTACTCCAGTCTTCAGTGTCACATGATCTTCAGAAATCATTCTAATATGCTGATTTACTGCTCAAGAAACATTTCTGATTATTATCAATGTTGAAAACAGTTGTGCTGCACAATATTTTTGTGGAAACTGTGATGCATTTTATTTTTCAGGATTCACAGATGAATAGAAAGTTCAAAAGAACAGCATTTATTTGACATAGAAATCTTTTATAACATTATAAATGTCTTTACGGTCACTTTTGATCAATTTGATGCACCCTTGAATACATTAATTAATTAAAAAATGTTTATTTAATATATTTCAACTTTGATAATAATCAGAAATGTTTCTTGAGTACCATGATGTTACCATGAATCTTTGAACATAATACCATGCCGTACCACAGCATGAAAGCAGCATCCAGGTGTTTACCTGAGAAGGCGTTGCTATAGTAACGCGAGAGCGTCTGCATGATGTCTTTGGAGTGCTGTGTCCAGGGCGCGATCTTACGGTACGTCTTCACCCGATGCACCAGCTGAGATCCTCCGTACTGTAAAGACAGCGTGTCGCCGTGATCCTCATACAGCTCCTCAAACAACCTGCTCACACCATAAACAACATCAGCACGATGGAGAAGAGCGTCTGCCTGCTGTAATGTGTGTTTGCGCAGGTACCTGATGCAGTCCGTGTCGAACTGAAGCTTGGGTTTGTCGATCATCCCGAGAGCGTAGAGCTGATACGCCAGAGCACATTTACCCACCATGAACTGAGCGGTGTTGGTTCGATCCAGACAGTCCACACAGTTCGTCCTCAAAACCCCCGTCTGTCAAAACAACACACGAAAAATGATTTCTGACCTGTAATAATATGTCACAATTTTTACTTTATGTTTGATCAAATAAATGAGCCTTGGTGAGCAGAAGAGAACGTTTAAAAAATCTTACTGACCTCAAAAGTGCACACTTTGCATGAAACATATACATTATTTAAGTTCAAATGTATTTACAAAGCACTTTAAAAAACACAAAGTGCAATTACAAGAACCTAAAAATATACATTAAAAAAAGCACAAATAAATTGATGGACAACAGATTTAAAAAAGAGAGAAATAAAAACGGAATTAAAAATACATAAAACAAAATAAAAAGCAGAAGTAAATCTGTTCAACACCTAGTGATCAAAATGTATTTTTAAAACTTTTTTTATATTTACAAATAAACAAAGGTAAATATATTCCTAATGGGTCATTTATGTGGAAATATGAGAAAAAAATCATTAAATAAAAATGTATCTAAATGTCTAAAAACATACACAAACAAAGGTATTTGTGTGTGTGTGTGTGTGTGTGTGTGTGTGTGTGTGTGTATATATATATATAATAGTTTATATTCATATTTTGAATATATTTTTATTCTCCGTTTTAATTTTAATTAAAAATATTTAGAAGTTCTGTTTTGTGTTTTTTATATCTAGTGGTTTTGTTTTTTATGTCTATATAGTTTTTATATATAGTTTTAGTCATTTTAGTTTATATTTTATATCAGTTAACATGCATTTGATTTTTAAGATCAAAATGTTTTAGTTTAGTTTTAGTTCTAAAAGTGTATATATATATATATATATATATATATAAGATATAGACAGATATAGATATTATATATATATTGATCTGTGTGTGTGTGTGTGTGTACAACAATTAATTAAAATGCATAAAACATATGTGAATCTGTTCAACACCTACTGATTAAAAAGGCTTCTCTAAGAAAACATGTCTTAAGACGAGTTTTAAACACATTTAAATTTTTTTTTTTTTTGTATTTTATAAATAACTAAAAATGTATGCAAACAACAGGATATGCCTTCTTAATGGTTAATTCATCTGTAGCCATTGGAAATTTAAAAAAAAAAAATCATTACAGTGATAAAGAATAATTTACTGAATTTTACAAAGCATTGACAGATCTTTGACAGAATGCATCTACATTTAAACAACAACGTAAAATCAGGCGGCGTGTGACTACTGGTTTAATGTGTCGGTCAGATAAACGCTTTGTTTCTGATTGGACACTTCTTGACCAGATTGAGCAGCAACATGCAGCAGATTTTGAGGAAGACAAACCTGTAGCCTGCCATTCGGTGTGACCTTCCCTCCGAGATCTCCCCACCTGAAAAACAGAGAGTTGTTTAAAGCAAACGAGGCTCTGACAGCCGATCTCCATCATCAGACCCGCTGCTCGCCTCAAACTTTCACCTCGTGTGTTTGAAAACAAATAAGTGCTTCAACACGTGGACCATTAGCGCTTTACAACAACAAGAGCTGGGAAACAACAAAAGTGCTGCATTTACCTCAGCCGTGACTCAGACGGGAGGCTTTCTGGGCTCTTATGAGAAGGACAGAAATAGTGTTTGAAGCACTGTACACATATGCAGCTCATCAGGAAGAAAATTTGTTCGGTAATTAGTTGGAGTCTTAGTATTAGTATTAGGAGTATTAGTTGATCCATTTTCAGCATTCACTCAGCATTGTTAGCATCAAGGCCTTGCAGAAACAGATTCATGTGAAATAAAAATCACTGCTGGAAGTTTGCCGATCTTCAGGAGCTTCTACATCACTGCCTGATTAGCTCCGCCCACCGATTCTACATCACTGGCTGATTAGCCCCGCCCACCGATTCTACATCACTGCATGATTAGCTCCACCCACCGATTCTACATCACTGCCTGTTTAGCCCCCATCCACCGATTCTACATCACTGCCTGTTTAGCCCCACCCACCAATTCTACATCACTGCCTGATTAGCTCCGCCTACTGATTCTACAGCACTAGATGTGTTTGACTTGAAGCAGCGCTACGCAGACCGATCGGTGTATGACATCAAAGTACCGTGAGAGCGATTAGACAGCAGACGTCTCCTTATTCCACCGATTCTACATCACTGGCTGATTAGCCCCGCCCACCGATTCTACATCACTGCCCGTTTAGCCCCGCCCACCGATTCTACATCACTGCCTGTTTAGCCCCACCCACCGATTCTACATCACTGCCTGTTTAGCCCCACCCACCGATTCTACATCACTGCCTGTTTAGCCCCACCCACCGATTCTACAGCGCTGCCTGATTAGCTCCGCCCACCAATTCTACAGCACTGCCTGATTAGCCCCGCCCACCGATTCTACATCACTGCCTGTTTAGCCCCACCCACCGATTCTACAGCGCTGCCTGATTAGCTCCGCCCGCCGATTCTACAGCACTGCCTGATTAGCTCTGCCCACCGATTCTACAGCATTGCCTGATTAGCGCCGCCCACCGATTCTACAGCACTGCCTGATTAGCTCTGCCCACCGATTCTACAGCATTGCCTGATTAGCGCCGCCCACCGATTCTACAGCACTGCCTGATTAGCTCTGCCCACCGATTCTACAGCATTGCCTGATTAGCGCCGCCCACCGATTCTACAGCACTGCCTGATTAGCTCTGCCCACCGATTCTACAGCATTGCCTGATTAGCGCCGCCCACCGATTCTACAGCACTGCCTGATTAGCTCTGCCCACCGATTCTACAGCATTGCCTGATTAGCGCCGCCCACCGATTCTACAGCACTGCCTGATTAGCTCTGCCCACCGATTCTACAGCATTGCCTGATTAGCGCCGCCCACCGATTCTACAGCACTGCCTGATTAGCTCTGCCACCGATTCCACAGCATTGCCTGTTTAGCCCCACCCACCGATTCTACAGCGCTGCCTGATTAGCTCCGCCCACCAATTCTACAGCACTGAATGATTAGCCCCTCTCACCGATTCTACAGCACTGCCTGTTTTAGCTCCGCCCACCAATTCTACAGCATTGCCTGATTAGCCCCGCCCACCGATTCTACAGCACTGCCTGATTAGCCCCGCCCACCGATTCTACAGCACTGCCTGTTTTAGCTCCGCCCACCGATTCTACATCACTGCCTGTTGCATCACTAGAGGAAGCGTTATTATGGATTATGGACCCTTCAAAATTGTCTTGTTTGATTTGTTTGACGTTAATAAATAGACTGCAGTGGTGTGGAGTACTTGTGGATTATTGTGATATTTTTATCAGCTGTTTGGATTCTGACGGCACCCATTCACTTGCAGAGGATCCATTGCTGAGACAGTGATGCAATGCTACATTTCTCAAAATCTGATAAAGAAACAAACTCATCCGCATCTCGGATGGCCTGAGGGTGAGAATTTTTTCAGGAAATGTTCATTTTTGGGTGAACTGTTCTTTTAATATAGTGTTCTGATAAACCCCTGTGGCTAACATTTGCAGAATATTCTTCAAAAGATTTGCATTTAAAAACAGATGCTTGACAGAACAGCCATTTCTATCACATAAATGTGAATTTAAATGAGACACATTTGTTATTAAACACATAAACAACATTATTTACACAATCTTAGATTCATTAATTTATTCCTTCCACCTTTTGTGTGTCACACCGCTGCTGAAACAGACTCTGCTTTTGTGGAATCAAGTTATTCTCATCTTAAACAAATGGATGTTTTGTTGTAAAGGTCATTTAAGCGTGTGCATTTACCTTTCATCAGGACGTAACGTGTGGCAATAAAAGTCAGGTCGATTAACGAAGAATCCCGTCCTCTTGACCACATTCTCAGCGATCATACTGAGACGATCCAACACGTTACACAGTTTACTGCAGATGAGAAGTTACAATTCTACTGTCAATTACAATGTTACAAAAGATTTCTATTTCAAATAAATGCTGTTCTTTTGAACTTTCTATTCATCTGTGAATCCTGAAAAATAAAACACTGAAGACTGGAGTGCTGAAAATTTATTTGAAATAGTACAAATATTTCACAATTTTTACTGTATTTTCGATCAGAAAATGAGCAGAAGAGACTTATTAAAAGATCTTACTGACTCCAACTTTTGAACAGTAGTGTATATTATATCAGTTCCTGAAAAACAGTCACTTTACGACAGTCGTACGCACCTCTTCGTGTATCGCGCCATATCCCAGGCGATGTACTCGATGCCGTGCTCCGGTGGGAGGAACTGGTTCAGGTTGGTGATGGCGGGATAAAACTCCTCACTCAGGATCTTCTCATGCTTTCTCTTCTCTCGTTTCTGACAAAATCAAAAATCACCAAATCGACAATTATCACACTGATCACATACTGATTCCAACAATTTAACCAACTTATAACAAAATATGCTCTCCAGCCCCGCAGCAGCAAGACAAACGTGCGGCTTAATGTTTAGCAAATTTGTGCCAAACAAAATCGCAATTTGCAAAAACTCTGTAAAAAAAAAAAAACACCATAAAGGTTTATTTCTGAGACAGTGATGCAATGCTACATTTCTCAAAATCTGATAAAGAAACAAACTCATCCGCATCTCGGATGGCCTGAGGGTGAGAATTTTTTCAGGAAATGTTCATTTTTGGGTGAACTGTTCTTTTAATATAGTGTTCTGATAAACCCCTGTGGCTAACATTTGCAGAATATTCTTCAAAAGATTTGCATTTAAAAACAGATGCTTGACAGAACAGCCATTTCTATCACATAAATGTGAATTTAAATGAGACACATTTGTTATTAAACACATAAACAACATTATTTACACAATCTTAGATTCATTAATTTATTCCTTCCACCTTTTGTGTGTCACACCGCTGCTGAAACAGACTCTGCTTTTGTGGAATCAAGTTATTCTCATCTTAAACAAATGGATGTTTTGTTGTAAAGGTCATTTAAGCGTGTGCATTTACCTTTCATCAGGACGTAACGTGTGGCAATAAAAGTCAGGTCGATTAACGAAGAATCCCGTCCTCTTGACCACATTCTCAGCGATCATACTGAGACGATCCAACACGTTACACAGTTTACTGCAGATGAGAAGTTACAATTCTACTGTCAATTACAATGTTACAAAAGATTTCTATTTCAAATAAATGCTGTTCTTTTGAACTTTCTATTCATCTGTGAATCCTGAAAAATAAAACACTGAAGACTGGAGTGCTGAAAATTTATTTGAAATAGTACAAATATTTCACAATTTTTACTGTATTTTCGATCAGAAAATGAGCAGAAGAGACTTATTAAAAGATCTTACTGACTCCAACTTTTGAACAGTAGTGTATATTATATCAGTTCCTGAAAAACAGTCACTTTACGACAGTCGTACGCACCTCTTCGTGTATCGCGCCATATCCCAGGCGATGTACTCGATGCCGTGCTCCGGTGGGAGGAACTGGTTCAGGTTGGTGATGGCGGGATAAAACTCCTCACTCAGGATCTTCTCATGCTTTCTCTTCTCTCGTTTCTGACAAAATCAAAAATCACCAAATCGACAATTATCACACTGATCACATACTGATTCCAACAATTTAACCAACTTATAACAAAATATGCTCTCCAGCCCCGCAGCAGCAAGACAAACGTGCGGCTTAATGTTTAGCAAATTTGTGCCAAACAAAATCGCAATTTGCAAAAACTCTGTAAAAAAAAAAAAACACCATAAAGGTTTATTTTTCTAAGCTGTAAATAAAACAAAGATTATTAGAGTACGTTTCACAAGAAAATACTATTTCAGTCTTACGACTTCGAAATGTCAAGTTTAATTCAATTTGCCGATTCTTTGTAGTTACTTATTAAATTTACTAGCAATTTCTGAGTGAAAATTGTTTCAAAGTAAACCTTACATCAATTTTTTTAGTGTGTTGGAAAATAACGCGTCCTAGAAAAACTATGTAGGTCAACTTTAGCAAACTAAAGCAATAAGCCCCAAGAAGCCGTGGTTTACAGTGAATTTATAACAGCTGGGGGGGGGGGGGGGGG
>NW_015551037.1:345221-350311 GCF_001515605.1 Sinocyclocheilus anshuiensis
TTAGGTATGACGCGAAGCGGGAAAAAAAAACCCTTAGCTGTTATAAATTCACTGCAAACCACGGCTTCACGGGGCTTATTGCTTTTATAAAACGGTTATTCCATATACGTAGTTAGGTTCCACAAAATAAAACAGAGCAAATAAATTGTAATGATATTAATAACATTTAATAATTATTAACAGTGTTCTTCCACCAAATAATGTAGTTCCTTAGCATCAGTTGTGGTTGCAACAAAGTGGTTGCCAAGCAACACAAAGTAAACAAAGGTGTATGTTACGTTGTAGAGTAATTTACAACAGCTTCGAACGCGGCTCAGCCAATCAGAATCAAGGACCGGCACTATCTGTTTTATAAAATTCAACAAAGCATTGTTTAACACTTAAAACACATGAAACGTGTTTGCCAGGACACTATATTTTCATAAGAACATTTCTGTACAAATAATGAGTTTTAAATGCATAAATCATATGCATTTTATCATAGAAACACAACTTTAAGAATCTTTTACCCCCTTTTATAAAATGCCAAATTGAATAATGAACCAAAATTAATAACAGTTATTACATGTGTTTTAAATGCATAAATAATATGCATTTCATCATTAAACAAAATTCAAGAATCTTTTTTTTTATTTAATAAGAGAATAGAGAATATCACTGTTGAGTATTACTGTTTTTACTGTATTTTTTTTCTCAATTTTGAGAATCATTTGCTCTCTTATTTTAAAATTCTGAATTAAATAATGAATCAGAATTAATAAACATTGCATTTTATTTTTTGCCTTGGAGGACATCAGAGATTGCATGAAAACGAAATGTTGCAGCAACATTCACCAAAGATTTGCCAGGGCAATATATTTCCATAAGCACATTTCTACACCGATAATGAGTTTTAAATGCATAAAACATATACATTATAATCACATATACTAGATTTAATACTGAATTAAATAAATATGAATTAATAACAATTGGTGGGTTTTAAATGCATAAATCATATGCATTTTACCACAGAAACCACTTTGAGAATCATTTATTAAAATGCCAAATTAAATAATGAATCAGAATCACACTGTTATACTGAATTAGAATTATACAGAATTACTATTTGTACTGTATTTTTACCAAATAAATGCAAATTAGAGAATCATTTGCTCCCTTTTTAAATGCTGAATTAAATAATGAATCAGAATGAATAAAAACATCAGAGACGGCATGAAAAAAAACACATGAAACGTTTCAGTATCATGATTTTTAAATGCATAAATCATATGCATTTTATCACAGAAACACAATTTGAGAATAATTTTCTCCCTTTTTTTAAAAATGCTGAATTAAATAATGAAGCAGAATTAATAAACGCTGCATTTTTACTGTGAAGAACATCAGAATTTGCATGAAAAACATAAAACATTTTCATAAGCATGCTTTTTAAATGCATAAATGTGCATTTTATTATGGAAACACAACTTTGACTCCCTTTTTTCAAATGCTGAATTAAATAATGAATCAGAATGAATTAGCAATGCTGTATTTTGCAGCGCTGCTCATGATGTGGATGACTCAAACAAACGTCCTCCTCCTAAGCCATGACTAATCCACCATCAATGCTAGTAAGATATTATACATCTGTCGCACACTCCGGCAAACACACGTGAACGATCTGCGCTTTACGCGTTCAATCCTTGGGCCACATTTGCATGTGCTGCTGAACGACTCCAGCGTTCACAGAAATCATTCTGCGGCCGCCTGAGTTTCCTGCGGCCCACAATGCCGTCTGCCTCCTCCACACACACACACTCACACACTCACACACTCACACACACACACTCCATTGGAGGCCAGTGACAAACACACACACAGAGTTTATGCTGGAGCTCAATGTGCTCACAAACACACATGCACTTTACACACAAACCACACTAAGTGTGTTTGACCGCACACGTGTTGCGACCGCATGGTCCGGTGCGCTAAATGTGTGGAGTTAATTAGATCGCATTCTAGGCATGTAATGCACCTCATTTGGGTCATTAAGTCTCTTTTGTCACACGCTTTTATCTGGAAAGTATACGGTGAATCACACATTGAAACAAAGCCATAAACACACATGCACATGTGTTTTCAACCTGCCAGGCTGAAGTTCGTGTTAAATCTTGTGCTTTCGGATCCCTTTCTGACACTCAAATGGACATCACATGGCTCATGTGTGTGTGTTTCTGGCTCAAACTGTGATTTGGGTCGTTGTTCTGGTGTACTACATGACAGCAAACGTGAGAGATGGGAAATCTAGACAGTAGCTTTTATTCAAAAGCGTTTCTTCATGTGTGCAGTCTGTTGTCTTTATAATAAGTGCATTAGATGCTAAAAGTGTTCATGTGAAGCACACAGAGCACATGCATTAGCATTTTTTAAAAGAAATTAATACTTTTATTCAGCAAGGATGCATTAATGTGATCAAAGATTTCTATTTTAAATAAATGCTGTTGTGATAAAACTATGAAAAATTTGAACTTTTTCAACATTAATAATCAGAAATGTTTCCTGAGCTGCAAATCAGAATATTAGAATGATTTCTGAAGATCATGTGACACTGAAGACTGGAGTAATGATGCTGAAAATACAGCTGCGCATCACAGAAATACATTACGTTAACATATATTCACATAGAAAACAGCTATTTTGAATTATAATATTTCACAATTTTTACTGCATTTTTGATCAAATAAATAAATGCAGCCTAAAAGAGACATTTAAAAAACTACTAACCCCAAAATTTTTTTAAAGTTAATGCACATGAAAAGAAGCACAAAAAAATGAGCGAAAATGGTGTTCGCAACACAACGTGACAGTGCAACAAAATATTTAAAGTGAAATAAAGGTGATATGATGCAATAATTGTCATTAATATCAATAATGCAAATAATGCAAAAAACTGTAATGATCCTAAACAAATAGGCTTTATTTTCTTTATGCAAAATATATATATTTTTATATTTGAATTTATTGCCATATCATCTTCTAAAGGCTATTTTATTGCAGATCATAAATCAAACATTCAAGAAAATTCAGCTTATTAGAGTTTAGACAATTCTGTACAACAAAACGATTAAAATTCTTTAGTTGTACATCTGATAAAAATTTTATGTTTTCTTGAGTCCATCATACATAACATGTCTTTCGTAATTATGACTTGGCATCTCATCATTTTGACTTTTTATGTCATAATGAATCAGTATCTCATAATTTTTACTTTGTCATAATTATGACTTAGCATCTTACATTTTTGACTTATGTCAATTATGACTTAGTATCTCATAACTTAGACTTTTTATCATAATTATGACTTAATATCACAAAATGTTGACATTTACGTCATAATTATGACTTTGTATCTCATAATTTTGACTTTTTATGTCATATTTATAACTCTTAATTTCTTTAGTTGTACATGTATTAAAAATGTAAAGCTTTTTTTTGAGTCCGTCTTTTAAAACAAAGATTTGTTTTTCAAAGTTTGTCCTTATAGAAGGAAATAAAAAATGGAGCTGACCAATAACATGTTTTACAGTCGATATTACCGTGCTACAGTATTGACATTTTAGTGGTTTCTCTTAACGCAAAGTATAATTTCCTCCTGATTTTGGGGTGAAATGGAGGACGTGGAGTTTCTGGAATGGGAAATACTGGATCTCACCTTGACGAGGTTGAGGATGATGATGGGCGATCCAAACCTCTGCAGCATCTGATCGAAGTGAAGAGCAGCGACGTGAGCATATGGGTCGGCCTGGTCCACTGAGAGAGAGAAAGAGCATTTTAATAACACCAGGTCTTTACAAAAATGATTCAGACATTAGATTCCTGGTCAGGATGACATGAAACCAGAGTTGTTTTAAAGCAAATGAGTTCACATTTCAATTACGTGTCAAATTACCAAAAAAAAAAAAAAAACTGTTTTCAGGTTTATTTCCGGTTTGTCTGCATTTGAGTTTATTCCCACATCAGCTTCTAAAGGCCATTTCAAGGCAGATACAGATCATAATCAAACATTTAATAAAATTCTCATAAAAAGGTTAAACTCTGTGCAACTTGACAACTCAATAAAATATTCCTCAGTTGTATGCATGATAAAAATTGCAAATGTTTTCCTGGTCTTAGAAAACGAGTCCTTCAAAGACCAGCTGATGCCAGAGATAATATTTCAATCAGTTCTTTTAATTAAAAAGTAAAAAATAGTAACTCATAATTAATTACTTTGTCATTATGATATGACATTATGACTTTTAATCTAATTATGACTTTTTTCTCATAATGATTTGAGACCCTGGAGCACAATAGCAGTCTTAAGTCGCTGGGGTATATTTGTAGCAATAGCCAACAAACAATACATTGTATGGGTCAAAATTATCAATTTTTCTTTTATGCCAAAAATCATTAGGATATTAAGTAAAGATCATGTTCCATGAAGATATTTTGTACATTTCCTACCGTAAATATATCAAAACTTAATTTTTGATTAGTAATATGCATTGCTAAGAACTTAATTTGGACAACTTTAAAGATGATTTTCTCAATATTTAGATTTTTTTGCACCCTCAGATTCCAGATTTTCAAATAGTTGTATCTCAGCCAAATATTGTCCTATCCTAACAAAGCTTATTTATTCAGCTTTCAGAAGATGTATAAATCTCAATTTCGAGAAATTTACCCTTATGACTGGTTTTGTCGTCCAGGGTCACCTTTTTTTCCTCACAATTAAACTCAATTATGACTTAGTAAATAATAATGACTGCCATAATTGACTTTTTATGTCAATTAAAACATACTAAATCATAATTACATAACATTATATAATAATTTGATAACAGGTTGAAATTATGAGAATAATCATGATTATGATATACAGTGGGTACGGAAAGTATTCAGACCCCCTTAAATTTGTCACTCTTTGTTATATTGCAGCCATTTGCTAAAATCATTTAAGTTAATTTTTTTTCCTCATTAATGTACACACAACACCCCATATTGACAGAAAAACACAGAATCGTTGACATTTTTGCAGATTTATTAAAAAAGAAAAACTGAAATATCAC
>NW_015551037.1:356018-362610 GCF_001515605.1 Sinocyclocheilus anshuiensis
ACTCATATATTTAACTCAGGTGCTGTCCATTTCTTCTGATCATCCTTGAGATGGTTCTACACCTTCGTTTGAGTCCAGCTGTGTTTGATTATACTGATTGGACTTGATTAGGAAAGCCCCACACCTGTCTATATAAGACCTTACAGCTCACAGTGCATGTCAGAGCAAATGAGAATCATGAGGTCAAAGGAACTGCCTGAAGAGCTCAGAGACAGAATTGTGGCAAGGCACAGATCTGGCCAAGGTTACAAAAAAATTTCTGCTGCACTTAAGGTTCCTAAGAGCACAGTGGCCTCCATAATCCTTAAATGGAAGACGTTTGGGACGACCAGAACCCTTCCTAGAGCTGGCCGTCCGGCCAAACTGAGCTATCGGGGGAGAAGAGCCTTGGTGAGAGAGGTAAAGAAGAACCCAAAGATCACTGTGGCTGAGCTCCAGAGATGCAGTCGGGAGATGGGAGAAAGTTGTAGAAAGTCATCCATCACTGCAGCCCTCCACCAGTCGGGGCTTTATGGCAGAGTGGCCCGACGGAAGTCTCTCCTCAGTGCAAGACACATGAAAGCCCGCTTGGAGTTTGCTAAAAAACACCTGAAGGACTCCAAGATGGTGAGAAATAAGATTCTCTGGTCTGATGAGACCAAGATAGAACTTTATGGCCCAGCCAGAGCCCTGACTTAAACCCAGTTGAGCATCTCTGGAGAGACCTAAAAATGGCTGTCCACCAACGTTTACCATCCAACCTGACAGAACTGGAGAGGATCTGCAAGGAGGAATGGCAGAGGATCCCCAAATCCAGGTGTGAAAAACTTGTTGCATCTTTCCCAAAAAGACTCATGGCTGTATTAGATCAAAAGGGTGCTTCTACTAAATACTGAGCAAAGGGTCTGAATACTTAGGACCATGTGATATTTCAGTTTTTCTTTTTTAATAAATCTGCAAAAATGTCAACGATTCTGTGTTTTTCTGTCAATATGGGGTGTTGTGTGTACATTAATGAGGAAAAAAAATTAACTTAAATTATTTTAGCAAATGGCTGCAATATAACAAAGAGTGAAAAATTTAAGGGGGTCTGAATACTTTCCGTACCCACTGTAAGTCAAATTAACTTCAGTAGATGACATAGTATCTCAAAATGTTGACTTAAGCATCATTTTCGCATCATATTGACTTCTTATAATTATGACTTAGTATGTGACAATTATGACTTATGTCGTCATATTTATGACTTGGTTTGTCATCATTTTAACCTTTTACATCATAATTATGACTTAGTATCTCATAATTTTGACTTTGTTAAAATTATGGCTTAGCATCTCATAATGTTGACTTTCTGTTGCAACGACTATGTATCTCATAATTTTGACTTTTTACATCATAATTATGACTTTGCATCTTACATTTTTGACTTATGTCAATTATGACTTAGTATCTCATAAATTTGACTTTTTATGCCATATTTTTGATTATTTTTTTCTTATGTGAAATGGGCTTTCATATGAACATGACATTAACCATTAAAGACAAATCAATGTGCACTATGTGGGTCAAAAATCTGCGCTGAGCAGCAGGCTACAATCTAACTGTGCAGTTGCAAACCTGTAAACAGATTAGAGCACAACACACAAATCACTCCTGGAAGTAGGTTATGAGATACACAAATAACTCCCCTTTACATGGATTCATTAACACCCCACAAAGCGCATTCAAAGTCGGCGTAATCAAACACTTGAGTACTGAAAAGTCCTTCAGCAGGTCAGACAAAGCTCATGGAGATGGAAGCGTGTTGCATGCTAGCGATGAAAGAGAAAAACTGTGTCTCATCTTCTTGCAGCACCCCAAACAATCAATGAAAGATGGCCGAGACTCGAGCCTTGCGTAACAACTTCTCTCTAGTTTTTGTTTAGCAGAAAATCGATATATGTTATCCTGGAAGCCCTTTGTGCGAGTGCTGTTTTAAACCTATATCGAACTGACCTAATTACAGAAAACATTCTTCATAAACCCTCATCTTCTTCTGACAGCAGGACATTGCATCAGGCAAATTGCATAATGCATTAGAAAGATGAGTAAGTGCAGAGGATGATGAGTCAGGAAATTAAGAAAATCACATCTAATTTATCATAACTAAGAGCTTTAGGTCGTATCCGAGTGTCATTTTTGATAAAATGCACAGTAGAAAACTGGTTCTTCTGAAACTGGTTCCTTAAAAAAATGAGATCAACATGCTGTTTTTGTCCAGACTTGAGCTATTGGATCAGTTTTATTTGCCAAAAACTATGAAAAAAGTCAGATGGGATTGTCTTTGTTATTGTGCTTAATTACTTACAGATACAAAGTCACAATGATGAGAGAAAATGTATGAGGTACTAAGTCATAAAAATGAGATAAAAGTAATTATTATGACATAAAAAGCAATAATTATAATATTAAATCGAAATTATGAGATACTAAGTCATCATTATGAGATAAGTCACCATTATGACATAAAAAGTCAATTATAGTATTAAGGTGAAATTATGAGATACCAAGTCATCATTATGAGATACGTCACTATTATGACAAAAAAAGTCAATTATAATATTAAGTTGAAATTATGAGATACTAAGTCATCATTATGAGATAAGTCACTATTATGACATAAAAAGTCAATTATAATATTAAGTCAGAATTGAGATACTAAGTCATTATTATGAGATAGCTCACATCTGAATGTGTCGATGTCCTGCCAATAACAAACTGCAGCTGTGCGATGCTTTCAAAGCACTGATGCATCACAAGCCCGAGAGAATTAGTGTTGGACAGGAATCTTCTGTTTGAAGCAAAAAGACTATATTGAACCCGAGCAAACACACACACGCACGGTTGAGGACACTAGCGGTAAGCAATCTAAGATAAGCAGCGAGCGCACAGCAGGATCAGCGTGAGACGCTGTACATATGAAATGTCATCTTGCTCTGGATGAGAAGCGGTGAAATGGGTTCAGCAGCAACAAGATGAGCGCAAATAGAAAGAGATAACGCAAGAGAAGATGAGAGATCCTCAGACGGCCCTGGTGATGTCACCAAACAGAGAAGAATCTGCTAACAACACTTATGAAAACCAGAAGTAACAAATGATGCTCAGGTAGATATGAAATTAAAATTAGCGGCAGATTTTTTCTTCTGTATTGTGATGTGTATATCCAAGTGGATATAAGAAAAATCTCAAAGAAGAATCTTTAACATTAAATTGGGCCAGAACGCCTCCTGAACTTTCTGCTAAATAAAAAAAATAAATAATAATAATAATAATAAATTTTGCAAAAGGGTATAAAATTAAGAACAAAAAAATAATAAGTACAGATTTTATCTATTTTGCAGAAGAGTACAAAATAAAAAAATATATAAAATTGAAAAAATAAAAGGAACTAATAACAGTTAACTGTGTTTTGCAGAAGGCTCAAAGAAAAAAAAAGAAATAATTAAAATAAATAGATAAATAAAGTTATGTTTTTGCAGTATTTTGCAGCATGGTATGTGGAAAACTACTGTAAAGCTAGATCACTCCCATAAAAAAAGGAATAAATAAATAAAATAATAAATAAGTATTTAAAATAATAAGTAAAGTATTTTAACAAAATTTTGCAGAAGGGTACAAAAGATAACAATAGTAATAATTTTAAAAATAAAATAAAAATAAATAAATAAATAAATAAATAAATAAATAAATAAATAAATATATATAAAAATAAAACATGTAGGGTTTAACTGTATTTTTCAGAAAGGTACAAAAATACAAAAAAAATAAAAGTAATCAAATAAAATGTAATTAAATGTATTAAAATTAATAAAATTTAAAAAAGTAGGTTTTAGCTGTACTTTGCAGCATTGCATGTGTAAAGCAACTGTAAAATTAGATCACACCCATGATAAATCAACAATGCTGACTCACACACACAGCATCAACCACACATGAATGTGCATCAGTGTGAACCGGGCGCAGACTTTGTTTTGTCTGACTTTGGGGTCAGAGACGGTTCATCTATATAAACCAGGATCATGAAAACATCCGTATTCAAAATCTGGCATTTCAGGGTCCGACTAGATGTTTTTATACAGGACACACTTTCTGAAAGTTCAAATCTAACATTGCACATTTAAAGAACCTGTAAAATCATTAATGTATGTAGCTTCGAGCTCCTAAAAACTGACCAAACAAACCATTAGCAGATAAATGCATTTAAACACTAGAAAACGTCCCTCCCTGTCCTGAAGGAGGGTGAAGGCACCGCTTTGAGCAAATAAACAGGAAGTAGTGGTGAGGTCATGGACAGGAAGTGGCTCTTACAGCGTATGGGTGGTTTGGGCATCATGGTGGAGATGTCCTGGGACCAGTACAGAGGAACCGAGCCTCGGACCTGAACACAGGAGGAGAAACTGCCCGCCGTCAACGACATGACCGAGGCATCGTGGATGATCTGCTCTGTCTCCACCTCGTTCGCCACATCGCCCTGAAAACACAAGCACAAGTGATCTGGCATACTAGTTTTTGCATACTATGTGGTCCTAAGTACACAGATATGGGGGATGTCTTTAGCTCTGAAAATAAAATAAAATTACATTTAATTAAAGTAGGTTTTAACTCTATTTTGCAGAAGGGTACAACATTTAAAAAAGTACAAATGAAAAAAAATTAAGTTAAATTTTAAAATAAAATAAAATAAATGGGTATGGGGTATGTTTTCAGTGCTGAAAATCAAAGATAAATAAAATAAAATATAATAATAAAAAATAATGAAAAAAATATATATTTTTTAAAATGAAATTTAAAAAGTAGGTTTTTATTCTCCACATTTTGTAAATTTTTAAAGACTCTGATGGCTGTGTTTGCATACTTTCTGTACTAAATGAAGAACTTATTTTAAATTTCTAAAAAAAAAAAAAAAATCAAAAATCGACCCCAAAACTTAAATAAAATAAAAAATAAAATAAAATGGATTTTAACTATATTTAAAATTAAAAATAAAATCAAATTAATTAAATTAAATTAAATTAAATACAATTAAATTAAGAGAAGTAAATGACCAAAAATATCCCCAAAAATTAAATTAAATTAAATTAAATTAAATTAATTAAATTAAATTAAATTAAATACAATTAGATACAATTAAATACAATCAAATAAAAGTAAATTAAATTAAATTAAATTAAATAACATTAAATTAAATTAAATTAAATAGAAAAGATAAGATAAGATAAGATAAGATAAGATAAGATAAGATAAGATAAGATAATACATTTATTTTTAATTAATTTAATGGAAGAAAATGAACATGGGGTATGATTTCAGTGCTGAAAATCAAAGATAAATAAAAAATAAAATTGATAAAATAAAACAATAAAAAATAATGAAAAAAATTTAAAATTACATTTAAAAAGTAGGTTTTGATTCTCCACATTTTGCATATTTGTATATTTGTGTTTGCATACTTTCTGTACTAAATGAAGAACTTACTTTAAATAAAAAAATAAAAAAAAATTAATAAATCTGTCCCCCAAAACTTAATAAAATAAAATAAAATAGATTTGAACTACATTTTGCAGGGTATAAAACAAAATAATAATAATAATAATAATAATAAAAATTAATGGAATTAAATTAACTTAAAAAACAAATTGATATTCACTAGACTTCAAACTATATTTAAGCTTTTGGACAGCCTAGTGATTTTACATAACTGACTCGACTAGTTTAATTGTTAAATGATGAGCAGCTGAAACGTGTGGGTCTGCAGTTTTGAAGTATTTTCACCATCATAAAGCATCACAGAGAGCTTAGTGAGGCTTTAATGGCTGACAGCTTCAGAGCAAACGAACAACGTTACATAATCACACCTGAACACACAGAGATAAATACAGAAGAGGAACAGCTCGTGTTGGACGGGTGTGACACACGGCATACAGAAGAGCTCGTGGTCCGTCCGTCTCGAGCACATACCTCACAGTTCGCTCCTCGCTTGAGGAACCGCGTGCCGGCGAAGCGGCTGGAGCGGCGGGCGATGAGCGTGACGTGCACCGGCCGACCGTAGATCAACAACTCTTTAATAACTCCGTTAAAGAACAACAGCACAAAACATCTGACATCAACACGCTGCACATCTGAAGATGAGTTCATACAAATAGGCCTGTCGCAATAATCAATATATCGACTTATCACGCAATATATGTACATGACCTCAATCATTTTTTATTATTTAAGAATTAATTTTCAAAAATGAAAAAAAAATTAAGCTAATAAAATTTAAGAAAAAGTAGGTTTTGATTCTCTGCATGTTGTATGTTTTTAAAGACTCTTATGACTGTGTTTGCATACGTTCTGTATTAAATAAAGAACTTGCTTCAAAGTTCTTTAAAAAAAATCTTACTGGCCCCAAAGTGTTTTGTGTGCTTCTCAGTTCATATTTGTGACCCTGGACCACGAAACCAGTCATAAGGGTCAATCTGAATAAATAAGCTTTCCATTGATGTATGGTTTGTTAGGATAGGACGATATTTGGCTGAGATACAACTATTTGAAAATCTGGAATCTGAGGGTGCAAAAAAATCTAAATATT
>NW_015551037.1:362620-370767 GCF_001515605.1 Sinocyclocheilus anshuiensis
AGTTTTCTTTTTTTCTACTTGTTACTTTGCACTTTTTGTTAGAAAATGTTTATTTACTATTTATTTAGGTTTTTTAAGGTATCTAATATTTTGATACTTAATTTCCGTGATCTAAATATTCTTAAGAATTAAAAGTTTGTTGTCATTTGGAAGTGTGTAGGCCTTTATTATCCTGTTATATTATGATTATATATTCAGTGGCATAAAATGGTCTTAAAATGACAATAATGTCGCTTATCGCAATTATTTCTGTGGCAAAAAATTGTTATCGTGACAGGCCTACATGCAAAAGAAAAATAACAAATGACCAGTTCATGAGAAATCTGTAATATAACGGTATTTTTAATTAAAAAAAATAAAAAAATAAATAAATAAAAGTAGGTTACAAAAAAACTATTTAAAAATAAAATAAAGTTAATTAGAAATGAAATAAAAAGCAGCTTTTCTTCTCTACTTTAGTATGCAAAAACAAAACAAAAACAAGCAATATAAAACAAAAAATAGGTTTGAACTACTTTGCAAAATAAAATAAAAAAATTAAATTAAATAAAACCTTTCCATTGATGTATGGTTTGTTAGGATAGGACGATATTTGGCTGAGATACAACTATTTGAAAATCTGGAATCTGAGGGTGCAAAAAAATCTAAATATTGAGAAAATCATCTTTAAAGTTGTTCAAATGAAGTTCTTAGCAATGCATATTACTAATCAAAAATTAAGTTTTGATATATTTACGGTAGGATTTAATTTACGGTAGTAATTTACTAAATATCTTCATGGAACATGATCTTTACTTAATATCCTAATGATTTTTGGCATAAAAGAAAAATGGATAATTTTGACCCATACAATGTATTGTTGGTTATTGCTACAAATACACCCCAGCGACTTAAGACTGCTTTTGTGCTGCAGGGTCACATTTTGCTCCTATGAATGCATTAGGTGATTAAATCATTCGGAACTCAATGGCAGCGTCTCCATCGGTCTGCTTTAATGCTGTGAACTCGTTCACTTCTCCTTCAGGATCCTCACAGGGAGAAACCACAAGCAATCAACAGCGCCAGACTCTCTCCGGATGATATTATCTCTCTCTTTGTGTTTCTTTAGCTCGCTTTTTGTTCAGTTTTGACCCTCCTGAACTTTCTGCTGGGAAAAACAGCTCATATCAAGTTGCTTTCTAGAACACAGTTTGCTGCTGGTTCAAGGTGATCAAGCAGGTCAAAACCAGGTTCACTAGCAGGTAGTTGAGCTGATAAACCCTCTAACCCAACCAGCTAGAAGCCATGCGATACTATCAGAAGTGGGTTTTAGCTGCATTTTGCAGGATAAAATAAAATAATAGGTTTTAAATATGTATTAATAATTGTAAAAACAAATAATCTATGTATTTTATTTAAAATAGTGATTAATGTATTTAGCTAAGGGTGCAAAACAAACAAAAAAAAATAATGAAAAATAAAATAAGTAGATTTCTTTTTGTATTTTGCAGAAGGGTAAATAAAAAAAATACAAAATTAAACTAAAAATTAAAATTAAACTAATGAAAGACAATAAAATTGCTGGTTTTAACTGTATTTTTCAGTACGTTACAAATTAAAACAAAAATAAATGTTTAAATAAAATAAGTAATTTTTGTAAAATTGTATTTTACAGAAGAGTACATAAACATATTTAGGAGAAGGGCACAAAAAAAATAAATAATAATAATAATAAAAATTTTAATACATTTAAAATAATTTTATTTTATAAAATAAAATAAAACTATTTTGCAGAAGGGTACAAAAAAAAAAAAAATCGGTTTCAATAGCATTTTGCAGAAGGGTACATAAAAAAATTCGAAAAAAAAAATAAGTAGGTTTTAGGTGTATTTTTGCAGCATATGTGGAAAGCAACTGTAAAACTAGATCACTCCCAGGATAAATCGAGAATGCTGACTACACTGTGCGTGAATATTGCTGTTACATTCAGTTCATGGATGCTGTTTCTATTGCTGTATCTCATACACACACACACAAACACACACGTATCAGTGTGAAACGAGACTTTGCTTTGTCTGACTCTGGGGTCAGAAGCAGGGTCATGAAAACATCCGTATGCACTACAGACGGTCACGGAGACGAATCTGAGCCAGCGGACACAACAACCGAATATTATCTATACAATGTAACATCAGAGGATACTGGATTGGCCGCAGAAGCCGTGAATGATGTAGAGCAGCCAATCAGGATGGACGATGTCCTTGACTTTCTCCAGCAGACGGACGTTCCACACATACTTAGCGTAGGGTTCATTAATCAAACCGTGGACAACTGAAACACAAACACCCCAATTAATAATTCACACACAAAATAAAATAACTGGAATCAAGGCAGTTCTTTAAAACAAGAAAAGAAACAAAAAAGGTCCAAAAATGCCAGAGTTGAGACCTTGAAAAATAAATAAAAAAATTAAATAACAATAATAACATAATATAAAATTATATAAAATAAAACCCAAGTGTGCTATAAAATATGAGTATATAAAATAAGAAAATAATCAAATAAAACCAAAAAGTGTTCGAAATTAAATATTTAAAATATAAATGCATAACAATATAAAATATAAAATAAATCCCAAGGGCGATATAAAATATAAATATAATAATAAAATATATTTAAAAACGAAATAATATAAAATAATAAATAAAAACCAAGACTGCTATATATATATAAATATATAAAATAAAATAGAATATAAAAAATAATAAAAGAAAATCAAATAGTTAAAAGAATTGTTTTAACAATATATGAAATTAAAAAATAAGAAAATAACATAAAACAAAATAAATAAAAAATACAGTGCTATACAATATATATTAAATATAAATACATAAAATAAAGAAAATAATAAAAATTAAAATTAAACCCAAAATGCTATGAAACACATAAAATATATAAATTAAGAAAGAAAATTATCAAAACAAACAAATTATATAGAAATAATAAAAAATATTAAATAAATAAAAACCAAAAGCGCTATAAATATATGTTTACAGGGTACAAAAAAAAAAAAATCGGTTTCAATAGCATTTTGCAGAAGGGTACATAAAAAAATTCGAAAAAAAAAATAAGTAGGTTTTAGGTGTATTTTTGCAGCATATGTGGAAAGCAACTGTAAAACTAGATCACTCCCAGGATAAATCGAGAATGCTGACTACACTGTGCGTGAATATTGCTGTTACATTCAGTTCATGGATGCTGTTTCTATTGCTGTATCTCATACACACACACACAAACACACACGTATCAGTGTGAAACGAGACTTTGCTTTGTCTGACTCTGGGGTCAGAAGCAGGGTCATGAAAACATCCGTATGCACTACAGACGGTCACGGAGACGAATCTGAGCCAGCGGACACAACAACCGAATATTATCTATACAATGTAACATCAGAGGATACTGGATTGGCCGCAGAAGCCGTGAATGATGTAGAGCAGCCAATCAGGATGGACGATGTCCTTGACTTTCTCCAGCAGACGGACGTTCCACACATACTTAGCGTAGGGTTCATTAATCAAACCGTGGACAACTGAAACACAAACACCCCAATTAATAATTCACACACAAAATAAAATAACTGGAATCAAGGCAGTTCTTTAAAACAAGAAAAGAAACAAAAAAGGTCCAAAAATGCCAGAGTTGAGACCTTGAAAAATAAATAAAAAAATTAAATAACAATAATAACATAATATAAAATTATATAAAATAAAACCCAAGTGTGCTATAAAATATGAGTATATAAAATAAGAAAATAATCAAATAAAACCAAAAAGTGTTCGAAATTAAATATTTAAAATATAAATGCATAACAATATAAAATATAAAATAAATCCCAAGGGCGATATAAAATATAAATATAATAATAAAATATATTTAAAAACGAAATAATATAAAATAATAAATAAAAACCAAGACTGCTATATATATATAAATATATAAAATAAAATAGAATATAAAAAATAATAAAAGAAAATCAAATAGTTAAAAGAATTGTTTTAACAATATATGAAATTAAAAAATAAGAAAATAACATAAAACAAAATAAATAAAAAATACAGTGCTATACAATATATATTAAATATAAATACATAAAATAAAGAAAATAATAAAAATTAAAATTAAACCCAAAATGCTATGAAACACATAAAATATATAAATTAAGAAAGAAAATTATCAAAACAAACAAATTATATAGAAATAATAAAAAATATTAAATAAATAAAAACCAAAAGCAAAATAAAATAAAATAAAATAAAATAAAAATAATAAAATAAAATAAAATAAAATAAAACCTGGAGTGGGGAGTCCCTCCTCCTCGAAGATGTCAAAGCTGTCCTGTCTGCCGCTGGTGTTGAGCTCCTCACTCTCTCCGGCGTCACACGGCATCTGCAGCAGCGTCATGTTACACTGCAGCGAGTGGCTCAGGTCGTAGCTGTAACTAAAGGTCACAGGGTCAAAGGGTCACGCTCAGATTGATCAACACTGCTCATTTGTGTTGAGCAGCAGGAAGCAGCTTTCATTGTTGCTAGGTGACAGACCGCATGTTGCTAAGCGATGAAGCGCACGGAATGAACTCGAAGTTCATCAGCGATCATTAAATAAATAAAAACCAAAAGCGCTATAAATATATGTTTACCACATTATTATTATTATTTATTTTTTTTATTGTTATTTCTTACTTATTTAATTGTTATTTCTGTTCTCATGTCATATATGTATGTATATCTGTAAAAAGAGCTCCTAAAAAACCACAACAAATTCCTTGTGTTTGCACACGCTTGTCGAATAAAGCTAATTCTGATTCTGAAAAGATATATCAAATATAAATATAAAATAATAATTAATTTAATTTAATTTAAAAATAAAATATGCCGCTGGTGTTGAGCTCCTCACTCTCTCCGGCGTCACACGGCATCTGCAGCAGCGTCATGTTACACTGCAGCGAGTGGCTCAGGTCGTAGCTGTAACTAAAGGTCACAGGGTCAAAGGGTCACGCTCAGATTGATCAACACTGCTCATTTGTGTTGAGCAGCAGGAAGCAGCTTTCATTGTTGCTAGGTGACAGACCGCATGTTGCTAAGCGATGAAGCGCACGGAATGAACTCGAAGTTCATCAGCGATCACATGCAATTATTTCAGCTTCCCACAAGACGTCATCTCGTTTACAGACGCCGTCCACGTACAACATAAACGTGACGCGTGTTCAATTTCTCAGCGCTCTTTTCTTGTTTCCTTTATTCACCAGCGGGACACAAAACAACCAAACTTCTGAAGCAAACACGTTTAGACTTTCCTGCTGAAATCACAAAACTAACTAACTAATTAACTTTTGCTTGCTTTGCTATTTTGTAGGTCAAACTGTATTAATGTGAAAGTTTTGGCAACCGAAGATTAAAGTACAGCCAACATGAGGGAAATTAATTAGCTAATTAATTAATTAACATGAGGGAGATTAATGAGGTGATTTGATCAGTGGTATATATGTAATGACCTCATTAATAAATCAAATATAGAACCACATGAAAACTCATGGTTAAATATATATATATTATTATTAATAATAATGATGATGATGATGATATGCTCAGATCAATAAGGGTGAATGATTTTTTGCGAATGATGAATGATATTTTTCCCAGATCTACCAATTTATTCAAAAGTAGATAAATTAAATCCATATTATAGCAATTTATTTATTTTTCCTAATTTTTTTGTCAACCTTTTATACATTAATTCTGTATAAATATATATTTATAAATTGTATACATATTTATTCTACATCTACATATGTAGTAAACTAAAACCATAAAAAAATAAAAAATTAAAATAAAAATGTGTTACTTGAAACAAAAATGTCAACTGAAATAAAATATAAACTTTAACATTAAACTTAAACTTATTTTACCAAGGCAGCATTTCTCATTTTCGATTAGTTTAAATTTTATTTAGTTTTAGTACTAAAATAACTAATGAATGAATGCATAACTTTATTGTGAACATGTAAAAATAATACACTAAAAATATATATTTATATATATATATATATATATATATACACACACACTATAACTAAAACTAATAAAAACATATGTAGACATATTTAAAATAATACTAATAATAATAATTTGAAAAAATGAAAATTAAAGTTAAAAATGGAAAATATACAAATAAATAAAATAAATAAAAATAAATAGAAATTAAATCTATAATAGCAATATCAATGATACATACATACATACATGTATCTATTTATTTATTTACTTATTAATTTATTACTCTCCAGAGATTAATTAATGAAGAAGGTCTCATTAAATTCTGACATTAAAGTTCATACAAATACTCTTTTTTTTCAAGATGATGAAACCAAACAAAAAAGAAGATACATTTGCATCAATCCTCAAGATTTTTCTGTCAAATGTCTGCCTTTAAAATGAGTTTGTGATCTTTCTTGAGAATAAATGACACTTGCTTTGATATATTTTGTGATCTAATGCAACATTCAGGCATTTATAAGTGTTCAGACGGGTTTTAGGACCGCGGTCTGATTATTTCTATTATTATTTGACTGGTTGACAAATGACTTCAGCTGCTTCAACACTATTCTTTGCTAAAACCAAGCGACTGTTTTATGAAGAAAACGTCACGGACAGATCGGTGAGAAGAAACAAGGAGGAAAAGGACAAATAATCTGAGGAGCTCATTAAATCTTATTACCATTACAATGATCTGGGAAGTGATTGGAGGTCACAGCATTATGAATATGGGACGCTTTCTTTCTTTCTAAAGGGCTTTGAGACGAACAGATGCACGATCGCACGCTTCAGTTCAGCACTCACCTGAAGTAGAAGTTACTGGACAGATCCACGTTCTGGAATATTCTCACATATCTGTGGAAAAACACGCTCAGCATGTAAGAAAACAGCACATTAAAATGTATTTAATAAGTGTTCATGTTATAAACAATTAATTGGGCCTACACTAACCCAAGTCTGGAATTATTGAGATTTTTAAATGCTCACCAAGACTGCATTTATTTGATCAAATATACAGTAAAAATCTGAAATATTATTACAATTGAAATTAACTGTTTTCTATGTGAATATCTGTTAAACTGTAATTTATTCCTGTGATGCGCAGCTGTATTTTCAGCATCATTACTGCAGTCTTCAGTGTCACATGATCTTCAGAAATCATTCTAATATGCTGATTTGCTGCTCAAGAAACATTTCTGATTATTATCAATGTTGAAAACTGTTGTGCTCCACAATATTTTATCATTGTTTGAAAGAGACTCATACTTTTATTCATCAAGGATACATTAAATTGATCAAAAGTGACCGTAAAAAACATTTGTAACATTGTAAAAGATTCCTATTTCAAATAAATGCTGTTCTTTTGAACTTTATGTTCATCAAAAAGTCCTAAAAAATAAAATATATCACCGTTTCTACAAAAGTATTGGACAGCACAACAGTTTTCAACATTGATAATAATCAGAAATGTTTCTCGAGCAGCAAATCAGCATATTAGAATGATTTCTGAAGATCATGTGACACTGAAGACTGGAGTAATGATGATGGAAATACAGATGCGCATCACAAAAATAAATTACATTTTAAAATATATTAAGATATAAATCACTTATTTTAAATTGTAATAATTTTTCAGATTTTTTAAATGTATTTCAGATCAAATAAATGCAGCTTTGGTGAGCAGAAGAGACTTTTTTCAAAAACATTAAAAATCGTAATTATTACAGACTTTTGAGCTCTAGTGTACTACCAAGATAATAACAATGTACTTTTTGCTGGGTGCTTTTGTTTTATTAGAATGTGGCTTGCATGGAACAACTCAGATGTAATAATATCAGTAGATCTGAAGGAAAAGCGATGTTATTGAAGCGCTCGACCTAAATTGGACACAAAGACGCAAACGGCGTCTCGTTTCATGAACAGTCACAGGCTGTACTTCTGAAAGCACTGTGTGTTATTGTAACTCTCTAACACCCATCACAAGTGACGAATAACAAACTTCATTGTCGTCACACACACACACAGACACACACTCACAATTTCACACACACACACACACACACACACTCTCACACA
>NW_015551037.1:371166-392077 GCF_001515605.1 Sinocyclocheilus anshuiensis
CACACACACACACACACACACACACACACACACACGTGTGAATTGTATTCTGAGATCAGAGTGACCGACCGCAGCAGGACAGACACGGTTTGTGACGAAAACCTGAAGAAACAGAGAAACAGCACACTAGCATACTAACTATCACTACTACTGCAGTATGCACACTGACAACACACTGTATGTGAGATTCCTGTAAGCAAAGAGCCTCAAAAGACTCATTATTTATTCTGATTGCTAAAAGTTAAGATATTTTAACACAAAATAATACTACAACTGGATAAAAACACTACAGATCACTTACTGTAAAGCCTGACATATGAAATAATTTTTAGAACCTTATACAAAATATTTTTTAAATAATCTAAAAAAAAAAAAAGTTTTGATATGTGTTGTTATTGATCCATCAGGCTTGTATGGCTCATTTAGTCTGATATAGTGAGGATATGATGGAAAAACAGCAGTTTTTATACAAAAATATGCAGTTTGCTACAGATGCTGATATTTCTATGATGAAAGTCTGATGCTTGTGATGTAAATCAGTGAGATCTTTATAGCAGTGCAGCAGATACTGACATAAAATGCTATAAATATCAGTCGTGGCTCTATATCTCCAGTAATAAGATGAGATTGAAATGATCCAAACATATAATGCAGTGATTGAGAGCTGAAGAAATAAAGGCTCCTCAGAAGATGTGAGATGTTCTGGAGGCTTGTGAAGATCATTCCTCCGCTGAGGAACAGTGAAAGTAAAGCTTCTGGAAACAAACGCTCCTCAAAAGATCCTGAGGATCAGATTTGAGACTCTAAAACATGATTGATGGAGAATCAAGTAAAGCTGAGCTGCTTCAGTCCAGTAAGTGTTCATCTGGAGATATTACTGCAGTTATTCTGACGCTTACTTGATAAAAACCAGTCAAGATTTGACACGAGAAGCTCCAGCTGAAACTGGACGTTTGGACAATTACACTAAAAGAGCTTTGACTGGAGAAAAACTCTTCAGACTTTTCAGGTTCTAATCATTTAGAGGGCCTAGAAATTCAAATGTCATGTATGATTCAGTAGGGTTAATATAAACAGCATACAGCATATTTAATCTAGTATGCACTGCAGTAAGCAGCAGCACACTAGCAATCCATTCTGAACAGGATCATGTGACCAAATCCGAGTGATCTTATTGGTCACTCGCTGTAGAACTGGCCAGCAGTAAAATAACAACATATAATTATCAAATATGCATAAAAGTCTCTCACCGCGCCTCATCAGGGTGTGTGACTCTCACAGAGTCATTAGGAATGTAGATCATATTCGTGTCTTCAATCTTATAAATCGAGTGGCCGCCGATATCCGCCATCCTGCGGCGTTTAGTGATCAACACGATATAGTAACCCTCCAGAAACCGCACGAAACCTGAAAGACACGAGAGAGCAGAGAAACTCATGCTGGGGTTTTACACTTTACAGTAAGTTCTCATTAGTTAACATACAATACATGAGTTAGTTTATGATTTAGCACCATGGCGAGAGAAAGCGAAAATATAGGAAAAGTGGGAAAATAAATAAGATTTATTTATTTGAATTGCATATACAATTTCCACCCGTTTGAATTACAGTTTTATCATAAACTAATAAACTTAATGTGATGCACATTTGGTATATCAATAGATCAGATTTCTGTAATATTACTAATAAACTGAATATCAGGTTTTATATTTGTATTATCAATAAATCCAATTTGTTTCAGTCATACATTTTAACTAATTAATTATTCACAGCTAGCCATATTTAACCATGTTCATACTTTTCAACAGAATACATTTTATTGCTTTCACAATTAACAGATTTTAGCTGATTCTAAGCGATTTAAATAAATGCATTTTGAAAATATGATTGTTTAAATAAATTTAAATTGCTACTTATAAATAATAATAAACTATCATTTTTTGAGTGAAGAAATCTGACCTGTTTCATTTATGCATGACTGACAAAAATGCATCATATTAAGTTTATTAGTTTATGTTAAAACTGCATAATTATAAATGGATGGAATTTTATATGCAATTCAAATACATAAATCTTACATTTTGGTTGATGTAAAACAACAAAATTACTACAGCTAACTAAAATTAAAACAGAAAATATATCAATAAAAACGTATTCAAAATATTAATAAAAATGTATTTAAAAAAATTACTTTGTTTCTTCATCAGATTTGGAGAAATGTAGCATTGCATCACTGTCTCACCAATGGAAGTGAATGGGTGCCGTCAGAATGAGAGTCCAAACAGCTGATAAAAACATCACAATAACTCCAAATCTGATGAAGAAACAAACTCATCCTAATCTCGGATGCTCTTGAGAGTGAGGATATTTTCAGCAAATGTTCAGTTTTGAGTGAACCATTGCTTTAACTGTGCATCAGACAACAATATTTCCATTTCTTTCATGTTTAATGTGCATTCAGAGGCGAACACATCACTCTAATGACGAGATTTGAGGGTATAATCAACCGCAGAATCAACAATAACATGCCGTGTTTGTCATGAATCTATCAGGTGTGCCACACACACGTCAATGTTCTGATCTACTTGTTTGTGCACTAAATTCGCACTTCTTATTACTTCCACGACACCCGCTCCCTCAGCAGAAGGTGATTTGAGGCGTATGGAGGTTGTATAAGACACGATTTTGATGACTAACACAACTAAAAGTGAGATTTGACCAGATGTGTGTCAGCAGAAGTAGTGCTGTTATTGTTAACTAAAACTCTTCAAATCGATTTTGTTAATTGAAATACAGCTGAAACTAAATAAACATTACATAAACAGTAATGCGTTGCACTTGCAATGCCAAAGTCATGGGTTTGATTCCCAGGAAGTGATCAAATGTATAGCTTGAATGCATTTAGAGTCACTCTGGATAAAAGCATCTGCCAAATGCATGAATGAATGCAAAACATAAATATTAGACGATAGATGAAAAAAATTATAAGTTACTTTGGAAACTTACTGAAATAAGTTAAATTGAATTACTAAAACTTAAATAAATAAATTAAGGTTAAATATATATATATATATATATATATACTAAATCTATTAAAAAAACTAATAAAAATTACAAAGGTATAACAAATTAAGAAAACTAAAACAGAAATAAATAGAAATTAAAGCTACATAGATATATAAAAAAAAAAACCGTAAAAATGACAAAAGCGCATAACATGACAAAACTAAAATAAAGCTAAATAGAAATATTAAAAAACTACTAAAAATGACAAAAACACAAAATTACTAAAACTATTTTAAAAAAATGACAAAAGAATAACAAATTACTAAAACAAAACCTGAAATAAATAGAAATTAAAGCTAAAAAGATATATATATAAAAAAAACTTTAAACAAAAAAAAAATAAAATAAAAATGACAAAAGCACATAACAAAATTACTAAAATAAAATTGAAAAAATATATACAGTAAAGCCAAATAGAAATATGTAAAAAACTAAAAACTAAATCTAATAAAAATGACAAAAGCAAATAACATGACAAAACTAAAATAAATGTAATTTATTAAATGTAATTTATTACATTTATTACAAATATAAAAAAAAACCTAATAAAAATGACAAAAGCACATAAAATTACTAAAAAAAAACTGCGGTGAAACAATGGCGGACTGATGACAGTCACTCAGGGCGGAGCTAAGGTAAGACGCCAGTCCAGTCTGTGCTGAAACGCTACTGTCAATCAAACTATTGTGGGAGGGGCCTGTCTGTGTGACGTCACACAGACAGGCATCTGAGATCGGCTCGATTTGAGAAAGGGGAAAACATTTAACCAGATTAAACAAAAAACACTGGGAGGATTTTTATCATTATAGGGTGGTTGTGTACACACACTGCCAACACACATTTCAGTTCAAACAACTTAACTACGTAAAAGTGCATGTAGCATCCGATGACCCCTTTAATAAAAGAGCAAAGAAGTTGGACATTTTATTCAAAAAAGGTTTAATATGTTATTTCCACCACAGAGTGAACAGTGATTTAGTAAAAAAACCAATCTTTAAAATAAAATAAAATAAAATAAAAAATAAAATAAAATATGAGATGATAAACATAAAACTAAATTTTAAAATGTTTCCTTGGCAACAAAAGCACATAATTACTCAAACTAAAATAAATAGAAATTTAAGCTATAAAAACTAAACCTAAAAAGATAAAAGCACATAACAAACTTCATAAAACTAAAATAAAATATAAAAAACTAATAAAAATGACAAAAGTGCACAATATTATGCACTTTAGAGTTCATAACAAATTACTAACACTAAACTAAAATAAATATAAATTAAATCTACACAGAAATATAGCAAACAAAAAATAATAACATGACAAAAGCACATAACAAAATTACTAAAACAAATATAAATTAAAGCTACACACTAACATAAAGTAAAACTAATAAAAGACAAAGCAAAAATTACTAAAACTAAAGTAAACAAATTAAAGCTACAAAGAAACATGAAATTACACTAATAATAAAAATTACAGAACACAACAATTTTGACTAAAACTAAAATAAATATAAATTAAAGCTACATACAAATATAAAAAAAAGGTTTAAAATGTAAAAGTAAAATGGGTTGAAACATCATTTCATGTTGCCTTGTTTGTGAAGATTGTGAGCAGCTCACCTTATCATCAATAATGACCAGATCTCGCGGTTCAGTGCGGTCGATCTTCAGGACACGATGTTTCGTTTGAGCGTTATTACTGCCCACCAGAAAATACCTCTGAGGAAACCAAAACAAACTAAAAATGACAATCTATTAACCATTTTGGAAAAGCAACTAACATATATTTTTAAATGGCCGAATGGGTGAAACTCAGGAAAACGTGAGTGTCACATTACATCCTAATATTGAAGAAAAAATAAATAAAAATAAAAAAATTCCGTAAAATTTACGGTAAAAAACCGGCAGCTGTGGTTGCCGGAATTACAGTATTTTACCGTTAAATTCACGGCCATTTTTTACAGTGTATATATATATTCATATTTGCATAAGGAAAATGAATGAAGCCATTAAAAATCAACAATTAAGAACACTTACACTTCCAGAAGTCATTTCAATAAATTCTTGTTATTGCGATATCTTTAGCAAATTAGCAAATAATATTTAAATCACATTACAGTAATGCGAATTTATGAGTAAATTGTGTTTTAATTGTCATGAAAATGTCAAATGCAAGAAAATGACTATTTTCTTTATGCAAGAATACAACTTAGACGCACACTGAAGGAGGAACCTGAGCCATATTTACATTATATGACTATTAAATAAACTGGGGGAAAATGTGTAAAATAATAAAGAAATTACAAATTTATTAATTATATATATATAATACAAATTAATTATAAATAGATCAAAAATGAGATAGATAGATAGATATTAGATAGATAGATAGATAGATAGATAGATAGATAGATAGATAAAACTGGTTAACTCTTTGGAATAGTTAAGGAGTTTTAATGTTTCTGAAAGAAGTCTCTTCTGCTCACCAAGGCTGAATTTATTTGATCAAAAATAGAATAAAAATTGTGAAATATCATTACCATTTAAAATAAGTGTTTTCTAAGTGAATATCTGTTTTTTTATTTCTGTTTTTAGATATTCACTTTTATTTAGTGAATATCTAATTTATTCCTGTGATCAAAGCTGTATTTTCAGCATCATTACTCCAGTCTTCAGTGTCACATGATCTTCAGAAATCATTCTAATATGCTGATTTATAAATAATATTTCACGATATTACTGTTTTACTGTATTTTTGATCAAATAAAAGCAGCCTTAGCGAGCAGAGAAAACTTCCTACAAAAACAATAAAAAATCTTTATTATTCCAAACTTGTGACCAGTAGTGTACATTCAAATAAACTCTACTGTAAATAAATCAGCTTATTTGTAGTTGTTCATTGTCAACTACATATATTTGATCTTATATTATGATTCGACATACTTGATTTCGACAATTAAGCACACTTTCACTTACAAAAGTTATTCATTTTTACCATAATGTATCCAGATTTTCACTTGTGAAATTCTCATTAGACTTTTAAAATTAAAATCAAAATTTAAAATGCATACTGTATACTACAATAATGAGAACTTATTGGTAAAATTTGATTTAATTGCCATGAAAATAATGTCATAATAAACACATATGTGACCCCGCAGCACAAAAGTAGTCTTAAGTCGCTGGGGTATATTTGTAGCAATAGCCAACAATACATTGTATGGGTCAAAATTATAGATTTTTCTTTTATGCCAAAAATCATTAGGATGTTAAGTAAAGATCATGTTCCATTAAGATATTTAGTAAATTTCCTACCGTAAATATATCAAAACTTAATTTTTGATCAGTAATATGCATTGCTAAGAACTTCATTTGAACAACTTTAAAGATGATTTTCTCAATATTTAGATTTTTTTGCATCCTCAGATTCCAGATTTTCAAATATTGTATCTCAGCCAAATATTGTGCTATCCTAACAAACCATACATCAATGGAAAGCTATTTATTCAGCTTTCAGCTGATGCATAAATCTCAATTTCACAAAATTGAGCCTTATGACTGGTTTCGTGGTCCAGGGTCTCACATGGTCCTAAAGCAGACTTTATTTTATTTATGCAAAAATATAAATTCTTAATTTTTATTAAAACAGTGCACCAAACGATACAACACATTGAATATGTCATGGCTGCAGCTCAGACAGTGAATCAGACATCAGGTCTCAGTTTGATGACAGCTAAACACTGCCATCTAGCAGCACAGAGAGACATCAACATCTGTGTGACAGCTTCATATGATGCACATTCATACAGTCAGAAATCTCCTGAATGGATGTACAGTATATATTCATACACAGCTGCTGATCTGATAAACACGATATGCATTTAAAAGACTCAAAGCAATGCATTTATCCTTCGTGAATAATGACAGAAATGTGACTTACGGCTCTGGTCTCATAAAGCACCAGCTTCTGAACTCCTCTAATCACAGCGGCGTTCACAGGCATGATGACGCTTCAGTCCAATCAATTACACATAACTGATGAACACAACACATGCTGAGTGTCATAATCAGAGCTGGGAGATTACTTACAGAATCTAATCTGTTACTGGCTCCAGATTACATGACAAAAACTGTAGTTAGTAACGTAATCCATTACATTACACATTTTAGTTAATATAATCAGACTACTTTTAGATTACTTGTGACCTAACTCAATATACATAGTACCATATTGATATAAAAATACAAAGATTAGGAAAATATATTCCATTCTTTGTTATTAACAACATGAAGTGCATTAAACAAAATTGTGAAATATTATTACCATTTAAAATAGCTGTTTTCTATGTGAATATAATGTAAAATATAATTTATTTCTATGATGCAGCGCTGAATTTTCAGCATCATTACTCCAGTCTTCAGTGTCACATGATCTTCAGAAATCATTCTAATATGCTGATTTATAAATCATAATATTTCACGATACTACTGTTTTACTGTATTTTTGATCAAATAAACGTATTACGTTAAATCTTACATTTTATATCTTACACGTTTATCAGATCAGGAAACCCTGTAAACAAAGCAGCTGCACTACTTTCTGTTTCTGAATCGTGTTTAAATGATTTAAACAGACATTCAGATTTGTGTATTTGCTATGATGTTCATCACGGCGCCAAATACTTAAATATTTAGACTTAATAGGCTATTTATTTTCAATCTTTTTTTACATTTTAATCTTTAATCTGTGTAAAACTTTGAACTTTATACATTTTTCTGTATTACTTTATTGCATTTAAATGCTCAGTTATTTTTGTTATAAGAAAAAAGTTATACTGCATTATGACAGCACTTTTTTTAATACTACATTTTAATATCGTTACAATACCGTACACCGCGATAACAGCATCATCGATTAATCGCGACATGAAAATGTGATACCGGCACACCCCTAGTGTGTATAACATGTGATAATGTAATCCATAAAAAGTAACTGCAGTCTGATTCTGAGTATTTTAACGTAATCTAATTACAAGATTTTGGAATATGATTACGTAATCTAGATCACATGTAATGGTCATAACGATGCACTTTCATATGACAAAACTTCTCTATTATAGCTACAAATCATGAACAAATTTACATAACCATTGCAGAATCAGGAAAATGTTAATAACTTCATTTAAAAACGCATTTGTTTGCATTTAGCACTGCCTTGAATAAACTATTCCACATAACAGACATGACATATTTAGCTTACTTTTCATTATTTAGTCTGCTCTTTAGAAGCTACACAAGATATTTAAACGGCTCCCAAAAATAACTAACTAAATAAGATCAGTTTATACCGATTGTATTTGTAAGGTGTATGTAAACAACTGTAAGTACTTGAAAAACAAAACACATGAATGATAATCCAGGACTAATCTAATATGAGAATAAGATGCTAATGCTAATAACAAAATGAGGAAGATGTTGGTGTTTATCGAACCTATATGGACTGTTTACGGCCTTTGCGTTTTAAAAACAAGCCGGTTTCTAAATTACAGTGATGATAATAGACAGAATTCGAACAAGAACCAAATAAATAGCACTTACAGTCTGCGGACGCCTGCATGAGTGTCGATATATTGAGAAATGTTGTGTATTTACATGTGACTGTCATGCAGCTCAGCTGAGACGGAACCTCCGCTGGGACAAAAAACACAAACGGAAAAGCGATTTGAAAAACACGCACACTGACTGGACAAGTAGTATGAAAAACAGTCACAGTTGTTTTTGTCGCGTTGTGTTAGACAGATAAGTTAACTTGCTCTAAATGTTCATTCCCTGAAAGAAATACTAGTGTTTTTACATTTCTTAAGAACAAAACCCGCCAAAAATTACGCTAGCGCTACGTAACGAAGCTTCGAATCACTACTCTTCCTTTCAATTACTCAAATGTCTCATTAAAATCTCTACAAATTAATACAACTGATCCGAGATCAGGTAAAAAAAAAACTATAGACATTGGTTCAGTGGTCAGTGAACTAGTGATGGGAAACGAATCTTTTCGGAACTTCGAATCAAAATGATTCACTGATTCGAAGCACTCGAGTGATTCGAATCGCCACACGCTGGTCAAAACTGTGTAAATGCAAAAAAACATGCATTAAAAACAGCCTTTACAAACCCAATGCAAATGCTTTATTGAAAGTATAATATATTAAATGCAATTAAAATAATAAAATACCATTAAATAGGCTATGAAGTGTCTGTACAATGTGTTTTTTATTATTATTATTATTATTATAATTACTGCTTCGAATCACATCTGTTTGGAATCGTATGCATGTTCACTGTAGTGATGGGCGCTTTCGAAGCATCGAAACCTTTGTGAAAATGTTGTGTCGAAGCAGCGGTTCCGAGCGCATATCAAACTGCCAAGGTCACGCGATTTCAGTAAACTAGGCTTCGTGACGTCACAACCGTGTCTTGTCGTAATTGGTTCAATTGATTCAAAAGCTTAGATTCTCCAATTGCGCTTCTGTCACACTCTGCAGAGCGCATTTTAAAAGTCGGGTTAAGGTGAGTACTGAATTAACATATTTCTGCAGTCATAAAAATTGTTATATATCTTAGCCCAGCTATTTTAAACTGTTTGATTACATTCTAGGGTTGTTATTATTATTATGCATAAAAAAACTTTATGCAACATTGATAGGAACACTGAGATAAAAAAAACTAAAAAATTCAACCATCAACGCATTTTAAAAATTGTTAAAAATGTTAATTTTAAAATTTTGATATTAGTGCTACCAGTATGACAACATCAATATTGTAATTTTTTTGTAACATTTGAATTTTTAATTTAGTGCAATATTTTGTCATTGCAACATTTTAGTGTAATTTTCACTAGCAACTGCAATTGGATTTATATTGTAGACCTAAGTTCACTGTTATCCCACCGGTCACTATTGTGACCATCAACATGTTCACTCATTCTATGACCACACTCAACTAAACTGAATATATGTGAATTCATATATTAATACTAGACACCTTAAAGATAATGTGTACCAAAAATCTGTGTCATATCTTTATGTTAAGAAACAGTTGTCAGTGTTTTTATCGTTCATCGGCTGGAAACAAAAATCGCTTTGAAAGTGATTCCAATGATATAGTATGGTGCGAACTCTGCTATTCTCGTACATTTTTAAACTTTTTACATTTTATGGTTGTTAATATTTTTTTGATGTGAGCCTTCCTCCTTGTAGGCTATTGTGCTTGAACTTGTAAGCAGTGACTGTGAAGATGCAATGCTCCTCAGTTCCTGTAGATGTCGCTGTGTGTTAATGCATGGATTGAGCGCGTCTGATTTGTCCTGGCAGTTCATTGTGTTTTACTTCGGTTCAGCTCAGTTTTGACCTTGAAAGGCACATTTTCCTCAATATTCATTGGTTTGTTTTGTGTACAAGTGTGTGTAAAGTTAATAATAAATTAGTCTTGCAGTCTATTATGTAATAGGGTAGTTTACTGTCCTTGTTGAATTTTATTTTATTTTTTTTTAAAGTTTGGTTTATTTTAATACTGACTATGGCTTGTTATTTATTTTATTTTAATTTTAATTTTTTCTTCATTTTCACTTGTTCATGAGTGTATGCCGATACAGAAAAAAAATGAGACGGGCATGTGCACGTTTGTTTTTTTTTTATACATTTTGGAAAATTAAATAAAAAAAGAAATATAGAGAGATAGCAAGACATTCAAAACAAGGGAATGAATGAATGAGATACATGTTCATATTGTCCCTCAGAGAGTCATCTAACATGGGCAGGCCCTGCTAGAGGTTTAACTAGTTCCTCTCTGCTGTATCCTGGCTGTTATTTTGACAGTATTATCACTGAGGGAGAGATAAGTTGTCTTGGGAATCGGCGTGGCGCCGGTGTGTCCCTCCCCCGGTCAGACAGGCATCCCGGGGTTTGTGTTGGCGGCACCCCAGGGTTCTGGGAAGCATCGTGCTGAGCCACTGAAAGCCCCAAAACCCGTGTGCACCCTCGCTAGGGTCCCTCTGCTGCATCGTTTTTCAGAATCACTCTTTGTGTTTGTTTCCATTTCCTTGTCTAACTTTCTTCCGAATCCTACAGTTTTCCTGTGCTAAACAAACACATTCTGTCATCCTGAAACATCCTGAAAGATTGGTCTGTCCCGCACCGTTACATTGACTCCAGATCCAAGATTTTTGTCACCAGAGGAAACGTCTATTACTCTGAAGTTTTTCTTCAAAGATAATGAGACTTGGAGGAAAATTTGCTGAAAATCTAGATGAGTTTGTTTCTTCATGGGAACAGATTTGGAGGAATGTAGCATTGCATCACTTGCTCACCAATGGATCCTCTGCAAGTGAATGGGTGCCGTCAGAATAAGAGTCCAAACAGCTGATAAAAACATCACAAGTAATCCACGCCACTCCAGTCCATCAGTTCACATCTGGAGAAGACAAAAGCTGCGTGTTTGTTACAAACAAATCCATCAAGACGTTTTTAACTTCAAACCATTGCTTCCGGCTAAAATATGAGTCCATAATCCATCATGACGCTTCCTCCAGTGAAAAAGTCCATCTCTTGTTGTCTCTCACATCAAAATCCACACACATATTTGTTTAGAGTTTAGTGCTTGATCTGTGCAGATTTCTCTCCTGATTCAGACCAGACCACTTTTCACTGGAGGAAGCGTTATTATGGATTATGGACTCAACAGTTTGAAGTTAAAACGTCTTAATGCTGGATTTGTTTCAGCTTTTGTCTTCTCCAGATGTTAACTGATGGACTGGAGTGCTGTGCATTACTTGTGGATTATTGTGATGTTTTTATCAGCTGTTTGGACTCTCATTCTGACGGCACCCATTCACTTGCAGTGAACAAGTGCTCCAATGCTACATTTCTCCCAATCTGATGAAGAAACAAACTCATTTGCATCATGCACTCTTAACCCGAATTAGTTGACTTTACTAGAAATTTGCAAGGAAACCCGTTGCACTAAACCATTCTAGTTTTTACACAAGGTGAAACTAAACAGCTTTAGTTGAATTAACATAGAACCTTAAGTTTATGCAGTAGACAAATCAAGTTTACATTAGTAGTCTTTACTCAAAATCATTAGTTCACATCAATTATTATTTGGAGTATACTGTAGGTTGCATAAAATAACTATTGCAAGTTACAACTACAAAAATATATATATTAGCAAATAACATTAACAAATGTTTTTAAGTAATGATAAATGTTATATTTATGTAATGTCAATGTAATTAGACATCGATTTTAAGATTTGTTGTATTAAACATTGTTTCAAATAAATTGGAAAAAAAAAGAAAAACAGATTTCAATGCACAAATGTTTTTTTATTGTTCACAAAAGAAATGGTAACTTGTCAGCCACAAGACAAGTAAAAATAAGCTTTGAAACAGCTTACTAACAATTGTAAATATTTTGTAGAAGAAACGAACACACAGTATTCAACAATACATCTCTTGTGAATGCCTGGATATGCATTAAAAACTGGGCATGCATTAAAACAGAGGAAAGCCTCTGTAACTTTAAACTTGGCTGAAGAATTGTGTGAACACACATTAACTGAGCACTAATATGCAGTGACAGAACACACTTTAATCTCTTATACGGCAAATAAATTAATCAATAAATGTAGAGCAGCTCAGACAATTTGATTTTGCAAAAATATGATGAGAATTTTATACTGAGGTCTCTGAATTGGTATCTTGAGTGAATTTGAGCACAGTTCGAGTCGTAACAAAATGACCGTTTTTCTGAGATCTTGATGTGCATCTGTGTGTGAGATACAAAGGTTTTGCTCGTCTCCTTGAGACGGTTTCAATAAAGTCATATGTGAGCGTCAGCAAGGCACAGCTTTGACTAGAATCACAGATAATCTCAAGTACACGACGGCCACAAAATACAAACACCTGCAGGAAACGTGATCCTTCTCAATGAAACGCACTGACGAAGAGATACATGCTATAGTACTAACTAGATATAATCATACTTAGCCAGTTGACTGATTACATTAAACATGATTACATGTATTACGAGTTTCTGAAATGCTATGTTTAAATATGGAAATGAGGCTTTATCTAATTAAATATCTGCTAATTTGCATACATTTCCAGAAGATTAATCTGAACACTGGATAACGCCAGGTTCAAAATTCTTGTTTGATTTTGTTGACATATTAGAGGCAAAGGTTTTTACAGAGGGGATTTTAGATTTCTCTTTTTATCCCTCCATAAATCAGAAAATACTGTCAACAGCCCCCAAAAAAAATCACAATTTTTTAGGAATAAACTGCTAATTTCAGGCGTATAATAAATAAACAAACCCCTCAGTAAAAACTTTCCGAATACGGATAGGAATAAAACTGTTAGGTTTGGTGTATGTAAGTGCTGCTGAAGTGGAGAAAAAAATTCAGTTTGAGAAACTGGCTTTTAAAAGATATGTATTGTAATTGAAATCTACAGATGCAAATAGATAAAGTGCAAAAATAAAATCAGGTGAATAATATATGAACAAACCCCTCGGTAAAAACCTTCAGAATATAGATTACAATAAAATGGCTAAGTTTGGTGTATGTAAGTGCTGCTGATGTGGAGAAAAAACAACTCATTTTGAGAAAATGGCATTAAAAGATATGTATTGAAATCTACAGATGCAAATAATTAAAGTGTAAAAATAAAACCAGGTGAATGACATATGAACAAACCCCTCAGTAAAAACCTTCAGAATACAGATAGGAATAAAACTGTAAGTTTTTGTATATTTAAGTGCTGCTGAAGTGGAGAAAAAACTTTTTAAAGATATGTACTAGAATTGAAATCTACAGACGCTAATAGATAAAGAGCAATACAACACAAACTTAAATGTATATTTTGGATATTTTCTTTTTACTGCTTCTTTCTACTTTGCCTGCAGTGTCTAGCTTTGAAGCAATAGGAAGAGGACACTAAAGATGGAGACGGTGCGAGAAGTTGATAAAGAAAATACAGAGTCCGTTCTAAACTCGGTTTGTAACCAGAAGTGCAGCAGATCTCATGACAGAAGATGAAAGAGGTGAAAACTGTGAGATAGTCTGGTGTCTTTGGTTTAGGGTGCTGTTCTTCTCCGGTGGTCCTACCATTTGCTCTGATATGTGACGTCTTAAATAGGACGAGACAACTCAGAAGTCGGGCAGAAGTTAGAGACACCCAAACTCCCTCTGACCAGTTAAAAAGGAGTAGAGACGATGATAAATGATTAGAATAAAAATGACAAGATTTAATTTGAATTCTAATTTGAAAAGGCTTTTGTTTTATACAGTGCTGATTATTTCATGAAAAAGAAAGAAGGATATTCAGCTCAGATCTGTAGTTTTACATAAGCTTTAGAGCGCTGCATGCCGAGACTATTGACTATTCTATCTGGACGCTGAGGTCAGATGTGTCCTTCAGTCAGCACAACACCATGATAACACAGTAAACATCGTGATAGAGGCCTGAACTCACACAGTGATACAATGAGACGCTCCCTGTCTTTCTGTAGCATTGTGTTCACTTCATAGTGCACAGTATTACTGTATTCTGCCTGCTGCTTTAAACAAATAGTTGCATGAATACACTGTGCAACATTAAACATAGTCATATGCCACATTGTTGCAAATAAAATCATTTTATGCATTTGTATCTAATTTTACGTAAAGACATATTTATATACAGTAGCACAACAGCAATTTACATAAATCAAATGCTGTACATAAATGTTTATTATGCAGTCGCAATAAAATAAAATAAATAGTAATAATGGAAAAAGGAGAAATAAAAACAATAAGCAAACAATAAAATAAAAATAGAAATGAAATGTTTTAAGGGGATATTAATGTACGTATGTTGACATTTTTGGCAGCCTGGCTTAATAATGCCATTCAGAATTGTAGAATTGACACTTCTGGTTTATTCATGACATTGGAAATTAATGTGTGCATTGCATTGTGGGATACAGTATGTGTTGTATACTACTAATGCTGTCATCCATGTGTTTTGCACAAGCAGAACATTTGCATACTGTGCTCAGTATGCATACTGCATTACTGGTAGGTACATGGCATTAAAAAGTGCTGTGATGTAATGCTAAAATTAACATGTAAATCTCTCCATAATAAAAAAAATTAAAATGTAATCATTTAAATAATTGTGCTTCTGTTTTAAACAAGCTCTGATTTGTACTTGCATTGCTTTAGTAAGAAAGCCTTTGCTGAAAAGTATTTTCTTGTAAAATCTATGTAAACATAAATGTTTATGGTTATAAACTTTTCTTGCAAAAACATGGTTGTCCTGATATTTCTATAGATTTAGTTTTGGTTAAGCTATAGCACAACAAGTAATCATTTTGAATCATAGATCTGTTTGTTTGTCAAGTATCTCTTTGGATGTGAACGTGTTTGGCTTCAGTGTTTAACGCTTTTTCACGATGCTAAAGATGCCAAAAGCCGTTTCTTTTAAATAAAGAGTTGAGTCAGTCACACATAGGTCAAGTCTGGTATTTCCAAATAATTGACTAAGTCAAGCGAAGGCCTCAGATCACACTGAAGCTCGGCTGATCTTTGGCTGCACGTCTGCGTATTGCTGTGTTGCAGTCATGCTGTTTACTTACAACGATAAGCTATGATGGATGTCCAGTGACCACTGCGCAGGTCAGCACTGCATCGCAGCAGAAAACACGAAACCATCCATATGCGCTTACTAGTAGGGTTGGGAATTTATAGAATAAAAATATATATATATTGGAGCCAAATGATTGTCATGATGTTCAGTTCCATTAACACCTCTGGAAAGGCAATAGTCTTTTTCTGATGAAGAGAAGTAAAATATGGATCAAACTTGCAACATAGATCAAATTTTCACTGGTTAGATTTAACAGTCAGCTGTTGTGCTGGTAGATGCAGAACTACATTTTCATGGGGCAAAAAGCTTTGTTCTTCATTGAGCAGGTCTTCGGACAAAATAATGTTAATTACTTATTAAATAAATGTAATGTAATTTATTTCTGTGATGTGCAGCTGTATTTTCAGAATCATTACTCCAGTCTTCAGTGTCACATGATCTTCAGAAATCATTCTAATATGCTGATCTGCTGCTCAAGAAACATTTCTGATTATTATCAATGTTGGAAACAGTCGTGCTGCACAATATTTTTGTGGAAACTGACACATTTTATTTTACGGGATTCACAGTTGAATAGAAAGTTCAAAAGGACAGCATTACTTTGAAATAGAAATCTTTTGCAGCATTATAAATGTCTTTACTGTAATTTTTTATCAATTTAATGCATCCTTGATGAACTCCAGTGACTCCAAACTGTTAATATACACACAGTTTTGTGGTATATGGGTCAAAGACGTTAAGATGTCCGCATCAAAAGAAATTTACAAAAGTGATTTTATGTCCATAGAGAGCACATTAAATGTAAGTAAAGTATCTACTTTTAAGGTTTCAAAGAAGTTTTTGGAGAATAAAATGTCAAAATTTGGTTCAAATAATGTTACATTGTCATTCAGTGTAACATAATATTTATGTCAAAATTCAAACAACATGCTTATTCTGACGTGTGCATATTAAAATATATAAAGGAATAAGGGAGCATATTAAATTTGATTGTGTTTTAAATGAGTAAAAAATTCTTACTGACAAATGGGTAAAACCTAGGATAAAAAATAAAAAATTACAACTAATTAGTATTTGGGGTGAAAATAATTATTCTTTTAATATGTCATAAATTGATTTTTGTTGTAAATATGCCTGACAAGATTGTTACACTGAATGACATTTTAGTGTGTCTCTTCTGTAAATCACGGAAACATGTATGATGTTTATTTTTTGCTCAGAAAAACAAAAACAAAATTGCAATTAGATTAAACAGAAAATGTTTACATTTCGAAAAATGCTTAAACCCTTTTTCGTCTTTGACCCATATGCTACTTATATTTCCAGTGGAAAGACTATTTTTGGTGCATATGATTTGCATCAGAGTCAAGACTGCCATCCTTCAATTTAAGACTTAAAATGTTAAATGAGATGAGCAGAATCCTCTTCATTCTGGTGTGTACAGGTGGGTGAGTGTGTGTGCGTGTGTGTGTGTGTGCGTGCGTGCGTTTGTGTGTGTGTGTGTGTGTGTGTGTGTGGACTATCAGCATTATTTTCCTCTGTGGACTCAGTGGGTTCACGCTCGGGTCTTGAACCGGCCAGGTAAACACTGACGACCCTCTTGAGAGTTTAGTCTGATTTTGAAGGCCACACTTGGACACGTGTTCCAAAAACTACGTAGGCAGCATTTTAAGGAAGCGTAGACACACTCAGGATGTCTTGAAACTTATTTCTAAGATTCCTTCTTTTGGCATATTATCCTTCAGAGAAAATATGCATTGCTCAACATAAACTCAATGGCAAAATCCATCCAAGATGATGGAAAAATGTTCAGTATATAATAAAAAAATGTATTTCGGATATATTTAAATATTGATTCAAATAACTCAAACTGACTTAATTATACTATAAACTATATTTATATAAACTATAAATTATTAAATATTTGTGCGTAGTCATAGACCTTGTTTTGCATATTAAAATTCCCATGCATTTGGATTACACAGTTTTAACATAAACAAGCTAATACACTCAATGTGATGCATATTTGTCAGTCATACATGAATGAAACAGGTCAGATTTCTGTAATAAACTGACTGTGATTCAAATTCACAATAACCAGGTTTATATATTTATCATCAATAAATCAAATTTGTTTCAGTCATGACCATATTTAATAGCCATGCTCATACCGAACAAATGAACAAAGACATTCCATTTATATGCAATTCAAATCTTATGTTGACTTTGCATTTAATTGTGATTGGAGATTTTCTCTATGTAGAGCGTTCTAAATCGATCACTGATGAGGTTTAGTTAGGAAGCCTTAGAAAGCAGCTGTATTACTAGATTACTAGCAGCACTATAACATGTGAAGTGTGTTTAAGTGGATGATCTGCCACACAGCCTGAGGTCTGTGCAGTGTTTGGTTCTGTCAGTTTAGACTGCAGTGGCGTTTGGCCAATATGAAGCTGAACTCTCAAACTATTCCAAACTAATTAGAGAGACTAATGGAGCGTTGGGCTCTTATCAGCTCCGCTCTCAAACTCTCCTCATGATGTTTTTCTCTGACAAGAAGACGAAGGAAGAGGCGGTGACCAGCAAGTGTGTTCTGCATTTATAATGTCAGTCAGTGTTTCAGTTTCTCATGATCTTTTTTAAACAGCTGTTCATTTGCTACGGGACCTTTCTTTCGTTTATGTAAAGCTGGGATTCCGGAACTTTTTTGTTAGCCTAACCTCTTTGACCTAAAATATATTTACTTAAAGTTTCCCTCCCTTTCCCAGATTTTAAGTTAAAATTTCAATAATTTAACAATACATTCACATGTTCACGGTCACATGACGTGCATTATATATACACTACCAGTCAGAAGTTTGGGATCAGTAAGACTTGTAATGTTTTTTAAAGAAGTCTCTTCTGCTCATCAAGGCTGCATTTATTTGATCAAAAATACAGAAAAAACTGTAATCTTGCAAAATGTTATTACAATATGAAATAATGGTTTCTATTTTAATATCCTTTAAAATATAATTTATTTCTGTGATGCAAAGCTGAATTTTCAGCATCATTACTCCAGTATAAAGTGTCACATGATCTTCAGAAATCATTCTAATATGCTGATTTATTATTAGAATTATCAACAGTTGTTCTGCACAATATATTTTTGGAAACTGCGATACTTTTCATTCTTACTTTCATGCGATACTTATAAATTTTACTGGTAGTCCACTGTATGAAGAATTTTTGGGTATAATTTGTCACAGTTTAGTTTATTTTGCTATCCTCACTTACATAAATGAACTATAGTGTCCTGCACCCTGGCATATTATCCTTCAGAGAAAATATGCATTGCTCAACATAAACTCAATGGCAAAATCCATCCAAGATGATGGAAAAATGTTCAGTATATAATAAAAAAATGTATTTCGGATATATTTAAATATTGATTCAAATAACTCAAACTGACTTAATTATACTATAAACTATATTTATATAAACTATAAATTATTAAATATTTGTGCGTAGTCATAGACCTTGTTTTGCATATTAAAATTCCCATGCATTTGGATTACACAGTTTTAACATAAACAAGCTAATACACTCAATGTGATGCATATTTGTCAGTCATACATGAATGAAACAGGTCAGATTTCTGTAATAAACTGACTGTGATTCAAATTCACAATAACCAGGTTTATATATTTATCATCAATAAATCTAATTTGTTTCAGTCATGAACATATTTAATAGCCATGCTCATACCGAACAAATGAACAAAGACATTCCATTTATATGCAATTCAAATCTTATGTTGACTTTGCATTTAATTGTGATTGGAGATTTTCTCTATGTAGAGCGTTCTAAATCGATCACTGATGAGGTTTAGTTAGGAAGCCTTAGAAAGCAGCTGTATTACTAGATTACTAGCAGCACTATAACATGTGAAGTGTGTTTAAGTGGATGATCTGCCACACAGCCTGAGGTCTGTGCAGTGTTTGGTTCTGTCAGTTTAGACTGCAGTGGCGTTTGGCCAATATGAAGCTGAACTCTCAAACTATTCCAAACTAATTAGAGAGACTAATGGAGCGTTGGGCTCTTATCAGCTCCGCTCTCAAACTCTCCTCATGATGTTTTTCTCTGACAAGAAGACGAAGGAAGAGGCGGTGACCAGCAAGTGTGTTCTGCATTTATAATGTCAGTCAGTGTTTCAGTTTCTCATGATCTTTTTTAAACAGCTGTTCATTTGCTACGGGACCTTTCTTTCGTTTATGTAAAGCTGGGATTCCGGAACTTTTTTGTTAGCCTAACCTCTTTGACCTAAAATATATTTACTTAAAGTTTCCCTCCCTTTCCCAGATTTTAAGTTAAAATTTCAATAATTTAACAATACATTCACATGTTCACGGTCACATGACGTGCATTATATATACACTACCAGTCAGAAGTTTGGGATCAGTAAGACTTGTAATGTTTTTTAAAGAAGTCTCTTCTGCTCATCAAGGCTGCATTTATTTGATCAAAAATACAGAAAAAACTGTAATCTTGCAAAATGTTATTACAATATGAAATAATGGTTTCTATTTTAATATCCTTTAAAATATAATTTATTTCTGTGATGCAAAGCTGAATTTTCAGCATCATTACTCCAGTATAAAGTGTCACATGATCTTCAGAAATCATTCTAATATGCTGATTTATTATTAGAATTATCAACAGTTGTTCTGCACAATATATTTTTGGAAACTGCGATACTTTTCATTCTTACTTTCATGCGATACTTATAAATTTTACTGGTAGTCCACTGTATGAAGAATTTTTGGGTATAATTTGTCACAGTTTAGTTTATTTTGCTATCCTCACTTACATAAATGAACTATAGTGTCCTGCACCCTCTAGTAAAAAAAATATCAAAAATTATATCTGGTGTCTGAATAATTTTTGGTTTGACTATTATTTCATTTTAGTAAGTTTAATATTTTGTTTGTATTTTCAAATAAATTATTAATTATTAACTAATTACTAATTGTTGTTTTATTTTAAAAGTATTTATTATGATGATGTATAATTATTGATTTTACATTTTTTATGATTTAATTATTATTTTTTACTAGTGTTATTTTAGTATCATTGACATAATATTATTTTTACTATTTTTTATTTTCATATTTTCT
>NW_015551037.1:392097-394599 GCF_001515605.1 Sinocyclocheilus anshuiensis
AAAAAAAATTAACTTAAATGATTTTAGCAAATGGCTGCAATATAACAAAGAGTGAAAAATTTAAGGGGGTCTGAATAATTTCCGTACCCACTGTATATATATACTTATATATATATATTTTTTCATTTAAAGTAACGAAAATGTTTTTAAATGGTTTTTGTTTTGCTAAACCATGATAAACATGTTATTTACTTAATTATTATTCATTACTATTTGGGAATGGCTAATTTAAGGGATTACATTTACATATACATTTGAAATATGTTTGTCTGCAGAATTCAGCGATTGACCAATCAGATTCAAGCATTGCAGAGATCCGTGTGATATGATTGGTTAACCTCATTACTGTCAATTAGCATACTGCAACCACACTGCAGATTAATAATGCTATGCAATGTTTTATGATGCTAAATTCATTTAATGTAGACACTTTGATTCATTGATGCATTTTATCTGCTTCAGAGTGAATATTTATCATTCATTTTCAAGTTTCCAAGATACATATAAACTTCAAATGTTGTTCTGTTGCAGTTTTCTAAGAGGGAAGATGGAAACACACACTTTCTGAGTTGTAAAACGCAATATTATACAATTATATTTAATGTAGTTTGATCTGGAGTGGCCAGACTGTTTCCCAAGGAACTCTAGAGGAAAATAAAGAGGCTTTTTTTTATCCTTTCTCTTTTCATTTCTTGATGCAAGGTTGCAGGGGCTGCGAGAGAAATTTAGGGAGTGTGTGTCTGACAAAGAGAGTGAGACGAAAAGAGAGAAATCTTCCTCCCTTCCCGTCTCTCCGCCTGTCGCTCAAGGCCATGTTTCCTCCTCCAGCAGAAATACTGTTACAGATCTGCTTATCACTGCGCTATCGGCCAAAACACACCTGGGGCTGAAAGAGAGAAAGAGAGAGAGAAAGAGAGAGAGACGGTTTATCCGAGAGCATTGGGTTTCGCTGGAGAGCAGCAAATCAAGCTGGCGGTGTGGATTTGAGGAGATACGAGCACATTTGAGCCATTCAGACTGTGTGTGTGTGTGTGTGTGTGTGTGTTTGTGTTTGTCTTTGTGAGTGTGAGTGTTTGTGTTTGTGTTTGTGTTTGTGAGTGTGAGTGTGTGTGTGTGTGTGTGTGTGTGTGTGTGCTGGTTTCATTTTCACACTCACACTCACACTCACACACACACGCACTCACACTCAAACTCACACACACACACTTACTTGTATTTGTGGTTTACGGGGACATCCCATAGCCGTAACGGTTTTTATACTGTACAGACCGTATATTCTATTGCCCTACACCAACCCTACCCCTAAACCTACCCCTTATATTGTGTTATCAAATTGTTTGCTATGATAGTAAATATATTTACTGTATATATATATATACATATTACAATTTATTTAATTTATTTTTATTAAAATAAATAAATATTTATTTATTTATATGTTTTATTTTATTTTATTTTTTTGAGAGGTGTCTTAACAGCATGACATTTCAATGATTTTACCTTCTCCAAAGAGTTCAAATATATTGGGATCAGTCGCAAACTCTTCGCAGACGGGAAAAATTATTGACGGTTCAATGAACCATGAATATTACAGTGTCCAGATCTCATACTTCCAGAGCTGTACCGAGCAGCTGCAGTTGAGATGTGAATGCGAACGGATCCTCGGCTTCTCTCCACGTATATTATAACTCTTTGAGTCTAATAACACAGACATTTGAAGGAAACTCTATCGCCCCCTTGAGTCCTGGAGGTGGTTAGACTTTGTGTTTGCAGAACGTCTGCACTCGTGTGCTTGCGTAAAGAATCAGTTTCAGCTCATTTTTCCATGTTAAGCGTATCCTTAACCTGCTGTCTGCCTGTTTACATACTGCTGGAATTTATGACTCCGTGCTGGAAAAACAGAATATTTATAGAGATGATCTCCAATGATGAGTCACATTATGAATGTCTTTGCTTTTCTGTTATTTTAAACAATATTTTATGGAGCGTTTGATAAGTGTCTGTGAAAATAAAGAGTGTTACAGTTCACGTCTGCAGATTTATTCTCCTCTTAATTGCTGTGCAGTGACTTCATACACACGTTTAAGAGTCAAACCGGGTTTAGAGGTCATTTGTAAAGATTTTTGGGAGGTTGTGAAGTTTGCTAAGGTGTCCTGAATGGGTTTAGGTGGTGAATTTTTTTATGTTTTTAAAAGAGCCTCTTCTACTCACCAAGGCTGCATTTATTTGACCAGAAAATACAGTAGAAATTGAGAAATATTATTAAAATTTCAAATAGCAATTTTCTATGTGAATATCTGTTAAACTGTAATTTATTTCTGTGATGCGCAGCTGTATTTTCAGCATCATTACTCTAGTCTTCAGTATCACATGATCTTCAGAAATCAGTATAATACATTTCTGATTATTATCAATGTTGAAAACAGCTGTGATGAAATAGAAATCTTTTGTAAAAAAAATAAAATAATTATTATTATTATTTTAATATATATATATTAAATA
>NW_015551037.1:394969-398970 GCF_001515605.1 Sinocyclocheilus anshuiensis
CAAAACACTTACTATAAATATTTTTATAATTATTATTTTTATATAAGTATTTATTATTATTATTATTTTCATAACATAATAAAAAATTATATTAGAAATATTTAATTTGTTAATTTAATATTTAATTTGTTACATGCCATGTGAACCATGAACATCTGAATGTGTTGTTAAATACATTTTAAAATGTTTAAATAATTTCAAAATACAATCAAACAACACTTACCATTTTAATAAAATATTTTAATAATTATTATTTTAATATAATCATTTATTATCAAACTTATTTTTAATAATATAATAAAATTATATTAGAAATATTAAATCTATTTAATATTTAATTTGCTGCATTTCATGTTAACGCGAACATGCAAATGTGTTGTTAAAAAGATTTTAAAATATTTAGATAATTTCAAAATACAAAACAGTTACTAAAAATGCATTTTTATTCATTTACATGCATGTTATGTGACCATTAACCGTCATCAAAGGACTGTGAACATTCAAATGTGTTGTTAAATTATTTAAATATAAATTTAAAATCTCAGGGAGAGTAAATATTTGAGCTCAAAGCGGTTTTGCTGACAAAAAACCTTTGGAGTCGCTGTTTTAATGAAAAGTTTTGACATCAGACCGTAAAACCCTCTGGACGCTGGTTTGGGCTCATGTGGCGATTCCCACAGATCAGCCGGTCCCGGCACTATCAGGGTCCGTCTGTAGCAGGAGCCTGACGTCAGCCGAGTCTGATAAGGGGGTCCGGCGGAGCTGAAGGGGGTTTAGACTAACAGAGACAGTCTGGATAAGAGCTCAGACTGATAAGAGCCCAGCCTCTGGAGCCCTATTGTTCAGAGGATCCTCCACAAGCATCTTATTATGACATGTATGATTGTTGACGGTGTGTGTGTGTGTGTGTGTGTGAGCGCTTCAACCATACGGATCCTCGACAAACAGTAATATTTCCTCACTTATCAGGCTGTATGACCTGCAGAATTGAGACACTCCTCTGTGCTATTATTTCCTCTCATTGTGTGTGTAACGGAAATAAAGATGACAAAAACACACTACAAAATTAATAAAAATTAATAAAAGCTATATAGACAAAAAATAATAAAAATGACAAAAACACACTACAAAATTAATAAAAATGATAAAAAATAATAAAAATTACAAAAACACGCTACAAAATTACTAAAAATGAATAAAAACTATATAGACAAAAGATAATAAAAATGACAAAACACTACAAAATTAATAAAACCTATTTAGATAAAAAATAATAAAAATTACAAAAACACGCTACAAAATTACTAAAAATGAATAAAAACTATATAGACAAAAGATAATAAAAATGACAAAAACACACTACAAAATTACTAAAAAATAATAAAAACTATATAGACAAAAAATAATAAAAATGACAAAAACACACTACAAAATTACGAACAATTAATAAAAATGATATAGACAAAAAAATTATAAAAATGAAAAAAACACACTACAAAATTACTAAAAATTAATAAAAACTATATAGACAAAAAAATAATACAAATGACAAAAACACAGAAAAAATGTAAAAAAAAAACTGTATAACTGTATCAAATTAAAACATATATAAAACAAGAACTATGACTGAAAATAACTAAACTGAAATGGAAATTAAATACATTTAAAAATAAATAGACATTAAAAAATATATATAATGAACATGACAAAAACACACTACAACATTATTAACAAAAACTAAATAGACATAAAAAAGATCACAAACACAAAAACTAAATTAAATTAAATTAAATTAAATTAACGAACATTTAAATGAAAACAGAAAATATAAAACTAACCTATAGGATCTCAATGATAATTAAGTGGTTTCTTCACTCACCATCAGCAGTAGTATTAGTGAGGATTGACTTAAACACTACTAATTAAGATTAGTGCATCCCAGATCAATTAGTAAGCAATCAATTTGTGCATTATTTGTGGGCTAATATTACCCATAACGCCTTGTACTAGTTAATATGTTGACTACCAATGGAAACCCACTGCGTAGGCTCAACAGTACAATGAACTGATGGCTCGAGATTCAGAAAGCGTTCGTGAAGGACGAGTAGAGTTATGAGAAGGTTAAGAAGATATATATTGGCGTTATTAGCGCTATCGCAGTTGCGTCACATCGTCATAATCAGGTTTTGTGTGGTTTCAGTGGTTTTGTGCTAATACTGAGGGACTCATGACCTCTGACCAGCTCCAGTTAAACAAAACCACTGATAAAAATGCCAAAAATCCACTGTATATCCATAAATCTGTTTAACTTTATGCTGCATTTTGATCTTGTGGAGCCTATATTGGGCCTTGACCGTGATGATGTAATAAAATCATCATCACATGACTGAAGCTCTGCTTTACTCTCTTAGTGAGATTCGAGAGGATCATTACTTGTTTTGGTTTTCTCAGGAGATCTGATTGAGTTTTCAGTCATATTTCAACAAGTAAAGAAAGTATACAAATGGAGAATCTCTTCATTCTGCCCTGCTCATCATGACAATATTGGTATGGTATTTATGTTTGTGCCCCTAATAAAATTGTTTATTATTTAATATAAGTGAGTGAGTGAGTGTGAGTGTGAGTGTGAAAGTGACGTGACATGTGGCCAAGTATGGTGACCCATACTCGGAATTAGTGCTCTGCGTTTACCCATCCAATGCAATAAAAACCGAAGAGCCAGTAATAATTCTGAGTGAATGTGATCACATTTTTATATTTAGAATTTCGGTAACACTTTACAATAAGGTTCATTAGTAAACATTAGTTAACTACTTTAGTTAACATGAACTAAGCATGGACCATACGTTTACAGCATTTATTAATCTTATTAATGTTAATAATATAATGATATAATAATAATATAATGTTACAATGAACAACTGTATTTTCATTAATTAACGTTAACAAAGATGCTAAATACTGTAATAAATGTATTGTTAATTGTTTGTTCATCTGAGAACTATTCACTTATTGTAAAGTGTTACCAGAATTTCTAATGATCTTTCATATTTTTGAACACAGATATGTAATACTTTTCTTTAGTAAAATGATTCCTATTTTAGGGCTTCTTTTTTTCTGACATATCTGTATTATATCTGAATGTTTTCTTTTGTGATTGATTTTACAAATAATTGTACATTTGTAAATTGTACGTTTTTGATTTTTAAATAAATGACTGCAATGCATTTTTTTTTTAAATCAACAAACATAAATTAAATTAATTACAACAAATACTGCCTTGATGTAAATGCACTTTGGATGCATTTTTTTTTTCCACATCACAGCAGGACATCATTAGAATGAGATTTATTTATTTATTTTATTTTATTTATTTTTATTTGTTTTGTTATTGCATGAGGTTTTCAGTATTTATCATCTGAGGGATATTTCAGTTGTAAAGAGAATCATGTTTTATAAATCTCTCCATGAAACCTGTGCAGTCATTTCATAGACCATTGATACCCCTGCATTACAGTAATGAGAATTTAGGGGCTAAATGTGTTTAATTGTAATGAAACAATGCTAAATTTGTTATTACTGTCCTAAAAACACATTTTTTTTCATGTAAAATATAATTTCTAATTTCTTCTATTTGATTCTATGCGATTCCCTCTCAGCCAATCACAGAGGCCGGAGATCTGTCACAGCATGTGGTGATGCTGATTGGTGAAAGCTGATTGGCTGTAAACACAAGAGGTTAAAGGTAACGCCGGTGTGTGTTCAGCAAGGTCGAGTGCGATTTAAAGGGGTCATATGATGTTGCTAAAAAGAACATTATTTTGTGTATTTGGTGTAATGAAATGTGTTTATGCGGTTTAAGGTTAAAAAAACACATTATTTTCCACATACTGTACATTATTGTTTCTCCTCTATGCCCCGCCTTTCTGAAACGTGTAGATTTTTACAAAGCTCATCGGTCTGAAAAGCGAGGTGTGCTGTGATTGGCCAGCTATCCAGTG
>NW_015551037.1:398986-405210 GCF_001515605.1 Sinocyclocheilus anshuiensis
TGTTGTATTTCCTCAGCGACCAGCACGGATCAGCTCTAGGCATGACGAAGCGGATATCGTCCTCTTTTGGAAGACCAAACAAAGTAGTTTCACTTTCACAACTAATCACACAGCGTCTTCACGACATGGCGGCGGCAACAACAATACTACAGCGAGAATAAAAGTTACGCCTTCTTTCTTTGCGTGAACATTTGGGCGGCGTTATGCAAATCTTCCCACATAGTGACGTAGACATGTGGGGGCGTGTTAGAACGAGCCGTTTTAGGAGGTGTGGCTGACTCTTAACTTTTATAAAGAATATCTCTTTGGATTTGAGACTTTAGTCTTTGCAACTTTACAGATCTTCTTTATGCACCAAGAGCTTGTAACACTCCAAAGAGAAAGGAAAAATTTAAATCGCATCATATGACCCCTTTAAGCATCAGCGTAAAACAAAGAGAGCACTGATCTACAAACGCTACAACAACAACACAAACACACTGAAGCCATTACACACATCGTAACTCTTACTGACAACACACGGGTTTTATTGCTGCTCTTTCATAGTTTGGGAGACAGAGTTTTATCTCATTTAAAAATCAACTTCCGGATATTTCTCTTAAAATTCCTCAAAATAAATAAAAATAAGACTAGATTGAACTTGTTTAGATGTTGATAAGAAATGTTTGAGTTCGTATTGAAAACTTTCGAATGCATATATTGGTATCTTGGCAAATCTGAGCACAGTTTGAGACATTGTTGAGAACTTCAGGACATTTTTCAGCAAGAAACTAGAGCAAAAGTCTCAATTTATTCTCCATTTAATCTCATTGCCTTACATCTGACATATTAAATATTGATTTTCCTTTGCAGATTTTGGTGTCTTGCCAAACGTGAGCGCATTTTGAGGCATTATTGAGCTCTCTTCTGAAACTCCAGAGAAGAAATGTGAGATTATTTGCATTCTTTTTCCCACAATAAAATTTTGAGAAGCTGGAGACCCAAAGTCTCCAGTTGTTTTGCATTTATTAGATATTATGAAGATCTCGTGTTTGCAAGTCTGAGCACAGTTTGAGACATTGTTGAGACCTCTTCTGAGGAGACATTACTCGGAGAAACATCAGTAGTACATTCAAGACTCAACACCTTGGAAACATTTAGTCTCATTTCTGTGTAGGAGAAACATCTGAGACATTAAAGAGAGCTCATTAAGTATTTTCTTAGCAACTTCCCATGCATTTGTTCAGATTGTAATCCGATAATCCTCTCCAATCCTGTCACACTTGTAGATGTGATGAGGTGATCTGAGCAGCTCTGCAAAAACACACACACTAATGTACACAGTGACAGATAGCAGTGATCAAACTCACTCACACTCGAGCGGCTCTGTCTATAGACACTCACGCGGCTCTCTGTCGGCCTGATTCTGAGAGGATTGGCTCAGCGAGATAACACGCTGTCCAGATAAGAGCAGAGAATGTACCAGAGAAACGGTCATTGATCGCTCTTAATTTCATCACATGCACACATATCAGTGCGATATGCCAACAAACAAACAAAGGTCAAACATGTCTGCTGCATCTGAAAAGATCTCCAGCACGAGGTGGGATTCATTTGGTCTTTCAGATCACCTTTTGCCTAGACATTGAATCAAGTACTCAGAACAGCATAGCAACTACATAGCAACCACACACAATTCCCTAGTAACTGTACAGCAACACAGTATAGCAACACCCTGGCAACAGTCTAGAACACCATCACAACTACCCATAACACCTAGTAACTAGAAATGCCCTAGCAACTGTATAGAACCACAGTATACACCAATCAGAACACCATAGCAACACCCTGGCAACAGCCCAGAACACCATAGCAACTGCATAGCAACATAGTATATGCCACTTAGAACACATCAGCAACCACAAAACCCTAGCAACTACACAGTATATACCACTCAGAATATCTTAGCAACCACATAGCAACACCCTGGCAACTGTCCAGAACACCCTTTCAACCATATAGTAAAACTCTAGAGACTTCCCACTACACTGTAGCATTTGCATAACAACATATTATATGCCACTCAGAACACATCAGCAACTACATAGCAATAATCTGGCAACTGTATAGCAACACACTGAAAACCACTCAGAACACCCTAGTACCTGCATAGCAACACCTTGGCAACCATATACAGTAGCAATGCCCTAGGACCTACTTAGAATGCCACAGCAATTAATTAAATGCCATTCAACACCCATCAGCAACTACATAGCAATAACCTGGCAACTGCATAGCGACACACTAAAAACACTCAAAAACCCTAAGTGTCTGCATAGCAACACCCTGGCAAGCTAGAACACCATAGCAACAGTATATGCAACTCGGAACACATCAGCAACTGCATAGCAACACCCTGGCAACCACCCATAGTACCCTAACATTGCAGAAAATGAAAAAGAATTCTCAGAAATTATCTTTACATTTACACACATTCCCAGAGGAAAGGAAAAATCACAAATTGGATTTCTTTAATTTTCAAATAAATGTTCTGAGCTGCTATCACATTCATTTCACAGCTCTGAAACTCTTACTGTATGACAACTATTGACTCATTTGTGTCTGCTTTTATATGGGTCTGGCTGTGCTCTGACCCAGAGGAAGAGGGGCCATGTGGGGCCACTGACCCCGTCCCGAGCCCAAGAGTCTGCACAGAGCCACACAAGGACGTGCATCCATCATAGAATTGCTAAATAATAATGCATCATATTGCATATACTTTGGACTGCCTTCATGTCAGGAGCGCATCAGTGATGCCTCAGGGCCAAACATATGCAAGTATGTGAATGCAAAGGCTTCTAGCACAATATCATGCACAATTTCATTGCAAAATGTGTTAGAATGCAAATACACTGCAAAATACTGTGAGTTAGTTAAAGTTAAAATATCAACATATTCATAGCATCAAAGGAAACCCTGGTTAAGAAGAAGCAAGCAATGCATGCATGAATTTAATCAAATGAATACCTTGAATGCAATGTTGCAACTTCATAGCAACACCCTGGCAACCATATAGCAATGCCCTAGCACCTACTTAGAACACCATAGCAACTGCATAGCAACAAACTAAAAACCACTAAGAACACATGGTACCTGCATAGCAACACCCTGGCGATGTCCTAGAACCTACCTAGAAAACCATAGCAACACAATATATGCTGCTCCGAACACATAAACAATCACATAGCAACACCCTAGCAAGTGCATAGCAACACTCTAAAAGCCACTAAGAACATGCTAGTACCTGCATAGCAACACCCTTGTCAACCATATAGCAATGACCTAAAACCTACCTACTGTAGAAAACCATAGCAGCATAATGTATGCCATTTAGAACATACCAGTAATCACATAGCAACACCCTAGCACCTGCATAGCAACGCCCTGGCAACCATAAAGCAATGCCTTAGAGCCTACCTTCTGTAGAACACCATAGCAACTGCATAGCAACATGATATACTGTTTGAAGCTCAGAACACATAACCAATCACATAGCAACACTTTGGCAACTGTCTAGAACACCCTAACAACTGCATAGCAACACACTAAAAACTGCTCAGAACACTAAAAACTGCATACATGTAAATACAACATACAGTTCACATCATAATTGTGTAAAGTATTTTTTTTTCTCTCTTTAAATGCTACAGAGTCAGGAGTTTGCAGACAGAATGATGGTAATATTTATTAGATCACATTCCACCATCTTGATTTCCCTTCTTGCAACGCGTTCAGTTCTCCAACAAACACACACTCCTCCCCCCACAGTCAATCTCATCTATACTATCTTTCATTTCTCCCTGTCTCTCCCTCTATCTGCTCTCGTCTTCATCAGCAAACACCTCGTTCATACTCGCTTTGACAGTGGTCTGGCCCCGAACGAATTACACAGGCACTTCTGAGCCGAACATTCAGATAACTCGTACATACCTCACAAAACTCTCTTCGAGCAATAAAGAGATAGAAATAAAAAGCATATGTGACAAGAAAACATCTGTGATGATGCCCATAGTTTTAATTATCCTGTTGTTTTCTTAGAGGTGTTTTCTAAATCTATAGTCACTAGTACTAGAGCTCATAGTGATGCGATCAAACAGCAACACTAACTGTTAATATTAAGTTTGTGCTCCAGACATGAATGATTCCTTAAATCATGTGTCTTGTTGAGGAGAGGTGTGCTGTTACTACCTGTCAGCAACCACCTAGCAACCACCCAGAACATGCTGGCAACATTATAAAAAACACTTAGCAACTGCATAGCAACACCTCAACTCCCGCAACACCCTAGAAACTGCATTGCAGCACATTAAAAATGACTTGGAACATCTTGGCAACTGCATAGTAACGCCCTGGCAACCACCATAGCAACACCTTGACTCATACAACACCCTAACCTCATAGCAACACATTAAAAATGACTTGAAACATCTTTGCAACTGCATAGCAACGCCTTGGCAACCACCAAGAAACCACAATACTATGGCAACCACGTAGCAGCACACAAAATGCCATTCAGAACACTTTAGCAACTGCATATCAACACCTCAACTCTCACAACACCCTAAAAATGGCATTGCAATACATTAAAAATTATTTGGAACCTTGTAACACCTGCATAGCAACGGCCTGGCAACCACCAAGAATACTATGGCAACTTTATAAAAACACTCAGAACACTTTAGCAAATGCATAGCAACGCCTTGCCTCCCAAAATACCCTAGCAATTGCATAGCAACATATTAATAATAACTCCATACTTTTTAGCAACTGCATAGCAATGCCCTGGCAACCACCAAGAATACTATGGTAACTTTATAAAAACACCCAGAACACTTTAGCAAATGCTTCTTTAGCTGACTCCCAAAACACCATAGCAACTGCATAGCAACAAATTAAAAATTACTTTTTAAAATTACTTTTTAATTCTTTGCAACTGCATAGTAACACCTTGGCAACCACCCGGAATTCAGAATAGTATGGCAACCACATAGCAGCACACTAAAAGCCATTCAGAACACTTTAGCAAATGCATAGCAACACATTAAAAATGACTTGGAACATCATAGCAACTGCATAGCAACACCTTGGCAACCACTCAAAACCCAGAATACTATGGCAACCAGATAGCAGCACACTAAAAGCCATTCAAAACACTTTAGCATATGCATAGCAACACCTTGACTCACACAACACCCTAGCAACTGCATAGAAACAAATTAAAAATCACTTGAAACATCTTTGCAACCACATAGCAACTCCCTGGAAACCACCCACAATCCAGAATACTATGGCAACTACACAGCAGCCACTAAAAGGTGTTCAGAACACTTCAGCAAATGCACAGCAACGCCTTGACTCACACAACACCCTAGCAACTGCATAGCAACACCCTACAAACTGCCCACGCAAGCATTGTGTTTCTTTTGTAAATTGATTTGAATTGTATTGCTTCTGCAGACAATGGAAATTCTCGAGCAAGTTCCTGCCTTCTGTTTTGATGTCGTTTATCAGTAGTTTCCACGTGAGAACAGCGTCATATATGTTTGTATTATTGTATATCTATGTACTTGTGAATTAATTGTATGTGATGCTGCAAAGGGACAATAGAGATTTCTATACTCATCATCCTAAAATGACTCCTCTATTATTTTGATTATTCTAATACAGGGGTTTTCTAACCTGTCCTGGAGGACCCCCAGCCCTGCACATAACTCATCAGCTCATTAGTAGAGACTACAAGACCTGAATTGGGTGTGTCTGATAAGGGAGACATACCAAATGTGCAGTGCTGGGGGTCCTCCAGGACAGGTTTGAAAACCCCCGTTCTAACAGACAGCACTGAAATCATCTTCATCTCAGAGCCTCTCTAATATAATGCTTATATTATATTAGAGAGCAGAGGATTTTCACGTTGTTTATCAGACGTGTGATTGGGATCACAGGCCAGCAGCAGCAGCAGCCGTGGAAAGCATCCCATTGAGCTTCACAGTGCCATGCGGATGGAGACGGAGCCGCTGAGGAAGAGGGGAGCGATATGGAGGAGATCTGCTGATTTTCCAAGTATTCCAGAACCTGCTTCACTTAAACTGCATCCTGCACTGCTTTGGACTTACTATCAATAATATCCTCTGTGATACTGATGTGTGAGTGTGTGTGTGTGTGTGTCTGTGTGTGTGTGTGTGTGT
>NW_015551037.1:405508-406691 GCF_001515605.1 Sinocyclocheilus anshuiensis
ATGTGTGTGTGTGTGTGTGTGTGTGTGTGAGAGAGAGAGAGAGAGAGAGAGAGACCATTATCCACAATGCAGAAATCCAGCTCATCCACTCATTCACCCAGAAAATCCTTAAAAAACAGTAAATGGGTTTTTCCATTTATTTTTGTTTCTCTTCAAGTAAGCATGAAGGGTGTCTTAAATGTGCATATTGTCTTTTTATAATAGCAATTTTACCATATTTCAGGTTTTTATTGTCAATACTGATTCAGAATGAAAAAATACAGCAATTCTGAACTTTAATTCTGCAATTAGACAAAGAAAATGCAAGTTTTTAAATAGGAAATAACATAACATAAAACGGAAGGCGCATATGGAGACGCATAATTGTAAATTAGGAAGGAAATGGACACCATGAAAGTCTGAGTTTGTTTATAAAGAACAGTGAAATGACAGTAAAAAATGTGTCATTGAAAGCAACAGCAGCGAGACTGCAATCACATCCATCACTCTTCAGAAACCACTGATAAATATTAGAAATATAAATACAATATGACATAGAATATTTTTAAAAATGACTTGCATATTATTGTAATACTAGTATATCAAATATGAGAATTAGTTATGTGAAACATGATTTTTGTTTTACTTTTAAAAGTGTCATGAGAGGCATGATAGAAAGTTATGCGTATAATTGATATAATACAGATGTTCTTTATTCTACTGACCTATGAAATTCACAGTGTCAACGAGAAAAATGTAAATAGCTTTAAAAAAATTGTCATGCAATGACGATGTATTATAAGTTCATATCGGACCGTGCTCATATATAGCCTATTATATAACTCTTAGGAAATAATATTGTGTAATTAAATAATTTAGATAAACTGTACAGACATTTATGTATAACCAGCATTTTAATTCGGAAAGATCTAAAACTCTTCCCTGCTTTTCTCTTGCTTCTCCTCTCCTTTGCTTGTCAGTTGTCACGCGACATCTATGCAATTTAATCAAAGCATTTATTGAGGGTCTCAGTCAAGTGGGTTTCATCTTTAAATGTGAATTTTTCATTCTTTTAATTTATACTCATTTCTTGCAATACTGGAAATAATTGCTTTCAATTCAAACCAAACCAATTCAATTAAGGTAAAATAAAAAATAAAAAAATAATAAAAAAAAAAATATATATATATATATATATATATAT
>NW_015551037.1:407108-420761 GCF_001515605.1 Sinocyclocheilus anshuiensis
TTTTTGATGTTTTGTAAGATAAGTGTTTTGGGGTTCTTTAAAGGACCAGAACAGGTGCTTTTCTAAAGAACTAGAATAAAAATGATTTGGAAAGAGTTTTTATATGACCATATTTATTAGTTAAATGGAATCTTTATTTTTTTTTTTAAAGTAGAATCTCAGGATTAATTCGTATGCACATGCGCAAATATACATATTGCAGATATTACGCGTAGTAAATAAATGTCACACATGAACTGTTGGTTGCATCATAATGCTTCATAACGTTCCTTATATGCATCATAATGATTTTAGATTTTAAAAAATTACGTTATATTTACATAATATAGTGTGTGTTGTTTATCTGCATGGCGCAGACATGATCGGAATATTGTGTTCCTGTAAACGAGGTCGGTGACCCGAGCATGAATGAGATGCGCTTTACTGGAGGCGGAGAGACGGGGAGGAGTGCTGGGAGAGACTTCAGTGAGACTATCCACCCTCATCATCCTCTGCCGTGAAGTGAAGCAGAAAATGCTCCCGGCGGGCGCAGGGTGAACTCAGCCCGGTAAGATCGACGCCGATGCTCCGGTCCTCACGAGTGGAGTGATCGCTCACCCATGGACATGTATCAAGGCGTAACGATGACCACGAACCACGGACCCGCGTCTTACGAGCCCGGTTTCCTCCATAACGCCGCTTCGCCGGTGTACGTGACGCCCACCCGGGTCACCTCGATGATCCCGGCGCTGCCGTACCTCCAGACGCCGCAGCAGAGCAGCCCGGTGTCCGGACACTCGGGATGGGCGCAGCCGGGCGCGGATACGGTCGCTTCTTACAGCTCCACCGGCGGGCACCATCATTCTCCGGTCTCCAGGTTCACGTTCTCCACGAGCCCTCCGTTAACCTCCGGGGTCGCGACGGCCCGAGAGACTGCGAGTTACACGAGTCCGCTGAACATCTCCGCTGGCGGGCGGGAGCACTACGGGACCCGCGGTCTGAGCGGATCCTATCACAGCGGGTACCCGGCCTACGTGAGTCCGAACATCGGAGGCTCTTGGACGGCGTCGCACTTCGACAGCTCCGTGCTGCACGGCCTCCAGAGCGGAGGAGCGGCCGGTGCCGCGCGACACCCGAATTTAGGTGAGAATTCAGAATGATTTCTGCACTTTTTCTTAACCGTATCGATCAATTATAAATAAAGAAAAATAATGTTCACTGAAAAAATGGTATAGCAAAGAAATTGCAAGTCATTTTCACAAATAATCACAATAAAACGGCAGACAGATTGAATTAACATTTTTAAGCTTACTCCAAATAATTTATTTGCAACTTTGAAAAATATTTTTTTTTACAGTGATGCATTTTTGGTAAAAGGGATGTCTGAGATCTTAAAATTAGGTAGAAATGTAAGAGAAAAAAATCGATCGTTTGAGCCTGATGTGCATTTGGGGTTGCACGTGTTACGAACTTTAAAGGAGAATTTCCACGACAAAACTTATGATTCATTAACTGATATGAGAATAAACATAGGCCTACATTTGATTTAACGCTTATGAATGCACTGCTAATTTTACCTGCTCCTTCCGTGAATGTATTTAATTGTTGATTAAATAGTAAAAGAAAGAAAGAATGTAGGCCTATGTTGTTTTTTCAAGGTTGCGTTGCGTTTTGTAAGCATGTATGTGAAAAACTACAAAATATATATTATTATTGTTTTACATTTAGGCCTATTTTCGGTACAGAATAACAATTATCAGAGTATAATTCAGTTCTGTCAGGTAACCTAAAATTGCTTTACATGGTAAAATCTAAATTTAATTTGGGCTTTTATGGGTATAAACAGCAGCTTTTGGAAAATATGCTGTCTTTTGATCATTTGGGCCTTATACATTTTAGCTGAGATTAAATTTTAATTTTTTTTTATGAAAGATTACGGAGTTGACATGTTTATAATAACCAGTTTTGTACATAATCAATGTATGTGAGCCGAGAATTTATATGATTTCACTCTGATCGAGTTTGTCATAATAAATACTGTAAAAATGGGATTTGAATCTGAATATAGACCAATACAACACTATTGTATATATATGTGAAAATGTGCAGCTGTCACTTTAAATAACTTTCATTGCGTGCAATGTAATCTAAAGATTGATTCCGTCAACAACTGATGTTATATTGAATACATTACTGGATTGGCTTCAGTATTATCATATTATTATCAGCAGCAATTAATAATTATAATAAAGGGGAAATAACAGCCTGTGCATTTACTGCTAATCATTTTGCTCGTGTTTAATATGAATGTGTTTTATTGTTGCTTAAACTTTAAAATCGGCAAAACACGATTATAAATAGTCAAAAAGGATTTTTTTGAGATTGAAAACTGCGAAATAAATATTATTTTCTATAAGAACTGAATTTCTTTTATGTTTTGTGTCTTACGGTCGAGACTCGATACAATCGAGACAATGAAAAGGGAAAAATGTTGTATTTCTTCTTTTGGGATCGTTTATATTTACTTTAAGACATAATGTCGCTATTATAAATCATGCAAAATCTAAATATTATTTTTAGCCTTAATACGTGAAATTGTTTCACTTTTGAAAATTGTTTTGGTTTACATTTAATGAAGAGTAAGCGCTTTCATTAAAAAACGCAAATTAATCAAACACTTATGATAGTTTTTATTTATTTATTATTATTTTTTAAGTATGCTCTGTTTATTTTATGGCTTTGTTTTTTTTTCTGGCGTGTATATGATTACTTTTACCTGCGAGAGACACTTAAAACATTAATTATAGTCGTACAAATCAGTAAGACAATAATTAATTAATAATATAATTCACTGCAAAAAGGGTAAGCCATACTTTCATTCAATAAATGCAAAAATCCAAACGAAAAACGAATACAATACGTTTCGGGTCAAATAAATAATTTTAACTGTTTAATTTGGTCATTTTTAGCCACAATACATCTAAAGGATTAATAAGGGTTAGATTAAAAAATATTATCCTCTTAGATTCGTTCTGACGATTGTTAAAGAATTGCTATATCGAAAGTGTGATTATGTTTTATGTGTTTATGTTATGTGAATTATGTTTTTGTATTTAATTTGACTTTTTTAAATCCTGTTAATATGTTCAATTATTATAGGCCACTTTTAACCTACATGGTATATTTAAATAGATTCTATTAAATAGATGAGGGTGAACTGACGAATTCATGTAATAATGATAATCTGTGCCTCGTGAGATTTTAATTATATCAAGGACTGCACGCTCGTTAGTATGATCAGCATTTCTTCAAGATCAAGATCATCATTTCTTTCATTTTATTGTTATATTGTGTCGTTCAGAGTGAGACATAATCACAAATCTGTGTGCATGATAAATGATGTTTGCCTGAGAAATAAACTAAACTATAGAAGCAGGTTTTTCATTAAACCTAATAACTGATAGGAATCTTGTGCTATTAATAGTCTGTCATGCATGAACCCAGAGATGGACTTTAACATGGGACTGAAAGAAGCTTCAGTTCATTTTGGTTTCTGTCTTTCTGTATTTTTGGAGGTTTTGCAGCTAGAGAGATAAAAAAAAAAGCAGTTTCCCAAAAAAGGACAATTTCTCCAAATGGTGCTCATGTATTTTGCAGTGTGTTTGACCTCTAGTCATCGACGCTGAAGTGATTGTCCCAAACAACCTGTTATTTGCCCGTTGAGCTGAATGATTCGAGAGGCGTTTGGCAGGCTTTTGTTCGTGTGGGTTGAAATCTCAAGGTTAGAGCTGCTGTCAGCCTGGAATAAAGGCCACTTACAAAAATACGTTCTGAGAACGTTGTGCAAACGTTGTGGGAACATTCTATTTTATAATTTAGCAAACATTATGGCAACGTTACTTTTGAATGTTCTCGGAACGTTCAGAAGCAAGAAGTGACATTTAAAAAATGTTACATGAACGTCCAACTAAAATGTTTCGGGAAAAAAATAAACATTCCATAAGCAATGTATGATGCCAAACATTCTGAGAACATTGAGTTTTGAAAACATTATTTCTGAACGTTCTCTGAAGTTTTTTTTGTAATGTTTTAAAATGCAAACGTTAAGGGAACATTCCATTTTATAACTTTGCTAACATTATGGGAATGTTACTTTTGAAAGTTTTCTTCCACGAACAGTGTATAAATAATGTGTTTCTGCATTTTTAAACATTATTAAAGACCAGATAGCTCTGAATGTACATTCTATTAATGTTATTTAATTATTGCAGTCTATCCAGTGTGCAGAATGTGTGCAAATTATTTTGCATTGTTTTTTATTATTGCAATGTGTGTTTTTTTATTTTGCACTTTTTAAATACTGCACTGATTATATTTATCTATTTCATTGTTCACTGCTTTATTATTGCAGTATTAATTTTTATTTTGCACAATTTTTTATTATTGCAGTGTTTATTTTTATTTTTTTATTTTGCACTTTTCATTATTGAAGTGTTTATTTTTACTTTTATTTTGTTCTAATTGTATTACTGCAGTCTCTTTGGTGTTTGCAGAAAGTTCTTTTTATTATTGCAGTGTGTAGTGTTATTTTTTATTTTGCACTATTATTATTGCATTTATTACATTAATATATATATTTATTTTTCACTGTTTTATTATTCAATCTTTAATGGTGTTTAATAATCTATTTTTTTTAGCATTGAAGAATAAGTTGTAAAACTTGCTGTAAAAGCTGTAAAAACTGAAAAGACTGCAATAATAAAATATTCGTGCAAAATAAAAAATAAACACTGCAATATTAAAAAGTGCAAAATAAATCATCAAAATAAACACTGCACTAATAGAAAGTGCAAAATAAATCATAAAAATAAACACTGCACTAATAGAAAGTGCAAAATAAATCATAAAAATAAACGCTGTAATAGTAAAAAAAAATACTGCAAAACAAAGCAACATTGGAATAATAACAAATTATGTTAAAAAAGTTGCACAATAAAAACGAATGTTCACTGTTAGCTAACAGTGTGTCTCAGCTCTTTGAAGATCATAATCCTCTGATTCATCTGTGTTCATAAAGAAGTGGATCAGAAAGGTTGTTGATGTGTGACAGATGATTTATGATGCTGAATGAATGTGACAGAAAGCTTACAGCTTGTTAAAGGTGTTTGAAAGCCTGAAGAATGGTTTAGTGAGAGAGATGAATGATTAGTGTCTGTCTCATTTGTCCACATCGGTCTGTCGCTCAGTGGTGTAGTTAAGGGCCCCTCAGGGGCCGCTGTCATATGAGAACTGTTTCCATTTATAAAGCTGTCTGATGGAGACACCGCAGACCTCCACGCGCCCGTCTGTCACACACTGCATGAGCAACAGCGCCTCCTGCTGATCAGGAGCCTTCAGCAAAAGCTAGAAAAACAGCTAGACTTCACATTTTGCTGTCAAACATTTCTGACTCTTCCTGTGATGTGAAACATCACTATTGCACTGTTTTTATTGCAGTATTACTTTTCTTTATTTTTAACTTTTTTTTATTATTGCATTGATTATCTATATTTTGCACTTTTTATTATTGCAGTGTTTATTTTAATTTTTTTATTATTGCAGTCTTTTCGGTGTTCACAGAAAGTTTATTTTATATTTTGCATAATTTGTTATCACGGTGTGTATTTATTTTTTATTATTTTGCAATTTTTATTATTGCATTGATTATATTTATCTATTTTTATTTTTCACTGCATTGCAGTATTTATTTTTCTTTTTTTCTTTTGCATAGTTTTATTATTGCAGTCTTTTCAGTGTTTGCAGAAAGTTAATTTTTTATTTTGCATTATTTTTTTATTATTGCAGTGTTTATTTTATTTTTTATTTTGCACAATTTTTATTGTGTTTGCAGAAAGTATGTTTTTTGTTTTGCATTATTCTTTATTATTGCATTGATTATATTTATAGTTTTATTATTGCAGCATTTATTTTTATTTTATTTTGCACTATTTTATTGCAGACTTTTCAGTGTTTGCAGCAAGTTTATTATTATTTTTTATTGCAGTGTTTATTTATTTATTTTATTTTGCACTTTTCATTTTTTACACTATTATATATTATTGCAGTCTTTTCAGGGTTTGCAGAAAGTTTATTTTTACTCTGCACTATTTTTATTATTGCAGTGCATATTTCTATTTTTTATTTTGCACTTTTTTAATCATTGCAGTCTTTTTAGTGTAGCAGCAAGTTGCAAATGCTTTGGCAACACAAGTTTAACAACTTATTTTTCAGTGCTAAAAAAATCTGACTAACTAGACTAAACTAGATCAGCATTTTAAAGCACCAGAACATAGATGCTTTTCTACAGAACTACAGAACAGAAAGGTCTTTGTGAAATGTAAATGTTCTCCAGTGAGCACAGTGCAGGCCTGATGTGGCCATTGATTTTCAGTGTAAGAGTGCAGGTCTGTGGTTTTGTTTGAATGTTAATATGTGTGAGTGTGTTTGTCTGTCCGTCTCTCCTCAGAGCTGCTGGATGATTTCTCTGAGGGTCGTGAGTGTGTGAACTGCGGGGCGATGTCCACTCCTCTGTGGCGGCGGGATGGGACGGGTCATTACCTGTGTAACGCCTGCGGTCTCTACCACAAGATGAACGGGATCAACCGGCCAATCATTAAACCGCAGAGACGACTGGTGCGTTTCACCAGCAGCACTCGTGTGAAAATACTCCGATATTTTTCTATTTCAACCTTACAGTCTATGCGTGTATAATAAATAAGAATAGTACAAGTAATAGTATAGTACAGTACAGTTCATTAAACACACGTTTTTTATGTTGTTGACCTATCATAATTAATAAGCGGTATAAAATTACATCATTTGGAGCATGCGAGAACTTTGCTTCAACCTTATATATTGTTTTTTTTTGCACTTTCGATATTTTTCTATTTCAACCTTACAGACTATGCATGTATAATAAATAAGAATAGTACAAGTAATAGTATAGTACAGTACAGTTCATTAAACACGTTTTTTATGTTGTTGACCTATCATAATTAATAAGCGGTATAAAATTACATCATTTGGAGCATGCGAGAACTTTGCTTCAACCTTATATATTGTTTTTTTTTGCACTTTTTTACTATTGCAGGGTTATTTTTTATTATTGAAAAATTATATATTTATATTTTATATATTAAAAACTTTTTTGCATTACTTTTCTATTATTGCAGTGTTTATTTTATTAATTTTCCATTACTTTTTATTATTGCAAGGTTATTTCTGTGTTGTTTTTATATTTTTATTATTGCAGTTTTTTTTTATTTTGCACTATTTTTATAATTGAAACATTTCTATTATTGCATTTATTATTTCATTATTTTCCGTGTTTGCAGCAATTTTTTAATTTGCACTGTTTTTGATTATTTCAGTGTTTGCAACAAGTTTATTTTTTATTTTGCATGTAATTTTATGGGTGCAGTCTTTATTTTGAATTTTTTATGATTGAAGCGTTTATTTAGATTTTTTTTTTTATTATTGCAGTGTTTATTTTTTTTTGCACTTCTTTCATTGTTTGAAGCAAGTGTATTTTTTATTTTGCATTACAGTGTATTCGTGCAGTATTTATAATTTTTTTTATTATAGCATTTTTTTTTCATTATTGCAATGTTTTCAGTGATTCCAGCAAGTTTTCTTTTTTTGCATTACTTTTTATTATTGAAGTGTTTTGAAGGTTTGACTCATATTTGTAGACTATCACTAACCTGCTGGTTTCTGTCTGTCGGTCAGTCTGCGTCCAGACGGGTTGGTTTGTCCTGCACTAACTGTCAGACGACCACAACTACTCTCTGGAGACGTAATGCAGAAGGAGAGCCGGTCTGCAACGCCTGCGGACTCTACATGAAACTCCACGGGGTGAGGCAGACAGAAAAACACTCTATTTGTACAGTTTTTGTGCCCAAAACACTGTAGTAACATGTGTGAGCAGCAGATGGAGTCAGAGAATGAGTTTCTGCTCTTCTGTTCAGGTTCCTCGTCCTCTCGCCATGAAGAAAGAGGGAATTCAGACTCGCAAACGCAAACCAAAAAATATCAGCAAGTCCAAACCTGGTGAGTGCAGATACTGATCACTGCATGCAGCAGAAAACTCTTCTCATTCATCTCACTCTCGATAGTATGTCAAGGAATCAGTGATTGTGACCTTTGACCTGTGTGTGATTTGTAGGGTCATCTGAGGGTCAGACGCAGTCCAGTCCCACAGATGAGCCGCGGCCCATAAAGACGGAGCCAGACACGGCGTCAATCTACACACACCACAACATGAACACACCGGTCAGAAAACAAAATACTGCCGTTTTATAAATAACAATATTATAAACAGTAATTGAATTACAATTGTTATTTATAATATTTATAAATATCATATATAATATATGCATAAATAACAATTCTAACATTAAATATAATACTTACATTATAATAAATAATAATAATAATAATAAATATAATTACAGTATATGTATTCAATTTTATTTAAATTAAAATTCATAATATTTGAGTTTTTTTCATTTAAAATCTCAGTGTAGAAAACTAAATGTCCATGTTATTAATCAAAGGCTTATTTACAATTATTCATTTATTAAATGCTTTTGTCTAAAGTAATTCTTATGACTAAAACTCCAGCACAAGTGATTGATCCCAAGCAACACAAAGTCTTTCCTTTGTCCATCCAGGTCTCTGCATTTCCGTCTTATATGGGAACTCCGAGCTCAAGTTCTGCTCTCAGACTTTCTCCAAGTGGATCTTCCAGCTCCAAAAGTGAAGTGTGGAACAGCCTGATTCTGGCATAAGAAACCGAGATCCTCCTGCTGAAAGCGTCACTCCCTGTAGAGCTCAGAGCCAGCCTGCAGAACCTCGTCTGAGACCAGAAGATCTGGTCTATCTGGGGCCAGAACCAACGAGCTTCAATGATGAAATGAAGTGGGACCCGAACGCTGTGCTGGATTCACATCAACAGATCAGCTGTTGATCAGAAGCAGAAAACCCTGGAGCTGATTATAAATGTGCTGCGAATCGCACAAACCAAAGATCATGAGAACATTATATAACCTGAATGTTCAAGATCACAGCCTGATGTACTTTACTCATCTTTCAGACGTTGGTTTCATTCATTTTAAACCCTTTGAGTGGCATTCAGTTGCCATAGATAAACGTGTTAAAGCAATTAGTTCACCCAAAAAATGAAAATTTGCTTCATCCGAGATGTAGATGAGTTTGTTTCTTCATCAGATTTGGAGAAATTGCATCACTTGCTCACTGCAAGTGAATGGGTGCCGTCAGAATGAGAGTCTGATAAAAACATCACAATAATCCACAGCACTCCAGTCCATCAGTGAACATCTGGAGAAGCCAAAAGCTGAAACAAATCCAGCATTAAGATGTTTTTAACTAAAACACATAGAGTCCATAATCCATAATAACTCCTATAATAATAATAATTTCCTCCAGTGAAAAAGTGTTCTGGTGTGAATCAGGAGAGAAATCTGCACAGATCAAGCAGCGTTTAAACAGCTCTAAACACATATGTGGCTGGATTTTGATGTGAGAGACAACAGCAGATGCACTTTTTCACTGGGTAAGAGTTATTATGGATTATGGACTCTATGTGTTTTAGTTAAAAACTGATGGATTTGTTTCAGCTTTTGTCTTCTCCAGATGTTAACTGATGGACTGGAGTGCTGTGGATTACTTGTGGATTATTGTGATGTTTTTATCAGCTGTTTGGACTCTCATTCTTTTTTCTTTTTTTTATTGAAGCTTTTTGACATTTACAGGGTTTAAACATAGTTGACACATCCGAGCTAATATAAATTGCCCAGGTGGCCATTCATTTGAATTCTCTGCAAAATAAACATTAAAATACAGTATTACCAAATACATTATTACAAGAAGAAAAAGAAAGAAAAAAAAATTAAAATTAAAAAAATTACATCACCGTTGGGTTGTTATTCAGTCCTTCCACGCCAGGTTCCGTATTCCCAGCGCTAGTAAATGTCTCTCTCCAGCCCCAAGATAGGTAAAGAAGGGGTCCCATACTTTATAGAATTGAAAAGGTTTGTCTTTTAATGCTGTTGAAAAAGCTTCATATGGAATAAGACCTTTGATTGTGTTAATCCACTGTGCTATTGATGGAACTTGGTCTGTTATCCAGCATACAAGTATGCACTTGTGGGCACAGTGGAGTAAGATTTGAAGAAGGTGGATCCCTTGGAATCTGGACGGGAGTTCCTGGCTCATGCCAAGCAAACAAGTCATTGGTCTTATTTGTAATGAGCAGCAAAAAATGTTCTCAAGTTCCTTTAGGACGCCCGTCTGGACTCTCATTCTGACGGCACCCATTCACTTGCAGTGAGACAGTGATGCAATTTCTCCAAATCTGATGAAGAAACAAACTCATCTACATCTCGGATGCTCTGAGGGGGAGAAAATTTCAGCAGCTTTTCATTTTTGGGTGAACTATTCCTTTAAACAAAGTTTTGCACAGGCAAACACAACACTTTTCTCAAGAAGATGAAGTAATTGTTGCGGTTTGTTGCGACCTTTTTTTAAAAACGGAACTCTTCAGATACAATTTTTAAATGAAGCTCCAAGCACTCCTGCTGAATTTTAATGGATAATTCTCTCTTTTCCTTCACACTAATATCTGCAGGGAACTTTATTTTCTTTGTTATTGTCATGATGAACATGTCTATGAGCAGATATATTTCTAAGAACTTGCAATGTGTCCATCCTGCTCACATTTGGCTCAAACCTTTGTGTTTTGTTCACAAAGAAAATGTAGGTGTTCATTTTTGATGGTATCTGTTGTCAAGACTGTTGAGTCGACCTGAAACCTTTGCATTAGCAGCCAGACACACCAGCATTAGGCCACTAAAGCCACTTCTTTGAAACTTAAAAAAAAAAACCCTCACCACAAATTTTACTTCCTTTTCAAATCTAAAAAAAATTAAAGAAACCCCCCTTTACTGCAGCTGAGCTCCTATAATTGTATCTGATTTTTAAACCTTCTTATATTTATTTCTATCAAGAAAACAGGGTTACAGTTTGTCTTTCTGACTGGAGAGATGTCAGACTGCTTGTAAAGTCAGTTTGAACTTGTGATCTCTCATTATAGATTAAACATTGTTAGCATTTCTCATTAGCCTGTAAAGAAAAATAGAAAATGCACATGTAATTCTTTTCTTGCAGTAGCATTCTATAATATTATAAATGTATATAACTGTATGTATGCGAAACAACTCACTCCATGTTTAACTGTTGTTGTGCTACACAACATCTATGTGAAAATTAGATTAAACTGCTTGTCATTTTAGATTCAACTAGAGTTTCTGTGTCTTTAAATGCCCAGTAAATCTGTTTAATAATAAAGTCAAATAATACTTTAACAGTTAAAAACTCATAAATGCCCAAATCATTTTAATTTGTCAAAGACTAAAGGCCCGTTCATGCACTAGGAACGATAACTATAACGATAACTATATTAGCGCACAATGACGTTCTGTTTATTTTAAAGGCGTTCTTTTTTGTCGTCGGCCGCTTTAAAGAACGTTTACAGGATGGATTCTGATTGGCTGTCAATGTTTTATCTTTAATCAGCTGAGAAAAAAAATAATTCTGAAAGTGATTCCAGTTATAGGCTATCTCTGTGTTGTTATCGTTGTAGTTGTGGTGTGCTATTCTTTTACATCTAGAACAATTATATCGTTATCGTGATGATTATCGTGAACCATAATTATCGTTATAATTTTTGACGTCTGCATTTACATCTGCAAGACGTGTTTTTTAGAGTGTTTGCTCATCTGCAATACCTATCAGATGTCAAACAGACGTTTAGAAGATGTTTATGCACATGTAGAGTAATTATTATTGTAAATAACAATGTGTTCTTGAATGCCATTATATTTTTATTGTATTGAAACGCGATAAAAACACGTGCAGCCAGGAAAATATTCCTGAGCAATACACATTATGCACAAGAATAGTGTTTAATTACTGTGGTTATATATTATATAAAACCATATTAATGTTATAAGCAATACAGCTAATTATTTTAATTCTTCAACTCCAATATTCAGCTGAGGTAATTCTGTTTCTTTGTATTTATACCATTCCGGTGTTCGTAATACCCCTCAACGTCATCGCCCCTCTGACCAATCAGCGCATCGCACTGGTTACTGGGCGGGCCATCACGCCAGTCGCTCTCGCCGCTCATTGGTCGATGCGCTCTAAGCCCATGACACCTCAGCCAATCAGAGGAGTCAGTCGATCGTGTGAGTGAGGGATTGTCTGATGCTGTACTGGATCTCTATAGAGTTTGAATGGAAATTGCAGCGCGTGGATTTCAGCTCACCTGTTAAGAAAAGCGTCCTCATAAACACACGGGGGAAAATGGACATCCTCAAGTCTCTAGGACACCCGGAAGAAATAATCAACCTCTTTAAATACAAAATAGGAGGCTTTCGTTCTGTTATGCCTACATTGGATTATGTAAGTAAATGCATTTTGAGCGTTAATCTCATTCATTGTGTTTCACGTGTTTTGCATTTATCTGTCATTATGCATGTCAGATTTTATTAATGAACACTAAAAACACTTATTTTAAGGAGATTAAGCATCAGTTCTGCATCTAAAGATGTCACATTATTTATGATTTTCCAGCAAGCAGGGCATAAACAGAGTGTCAGCATCAAATGGATTTGATTTAATCCGGGACTGGAGGGGGAGGTTAGTTTGAACAGAAAGGAGACCCGAGGATTCGTCTTATATGATGAGCTTTGACGACGTGATGATGCTCTGCGCATGTTTGACAGCTAATCCACATCCACACTGATAAACACTGACAGACAGAGCGATAGAATGATAGAGAGATATAGATAGGTACCCTAACAGCACACGTACATCACGGAGACGTCTATTTGACGTCTGCATTATATCTGCAAGACCTAGCCTATTTTGTAGAGTTTGCTCATCTGCAATCCGTCTATTGGAAGTTTCCTTTTAGATGTCAAATAGACGTTTAGAAGATGTCTTTAAGATGTTTATGATTTAGAATGCATGTAAAACTGACGTCTTAAAGGTGACATATCATGAAAATCTGACTTTTCCAGGTTGTAAGTGCTATAATCAGGTCCCCGGTGCATCTACCAACCAAGGAAACGTGAAAAAGATTAACCCAGTAACTTTGTTTTGGTAAGTCTTTTTCTGAAAGCGTCTGAGAAAACGAGCGCTTCTGATTTCGCTCTCTTGGTGACGTCACAAAGGGATCTCATTATAATATTACCGCCCCTTAATCTGTAAATTTCCACCCACGGCGCCGTTATTGTGTTTTCACAAGCGACAACGGTGTACTAGTTCTAACGCCATGGAGAAAGTTTGAGCGAAGCATGCTAACTGTTCTGTGTTTGGCTGCACAGACGAGCTCAGAACACTGTTTAGAGTCCCAGCCTCAGAGGAGACGAGAACAGTGGATTTATTGATTTATTTACTGTATATTGCTGCTGCCACACAGATCTAAAATAAACAAGCGATTTATTTCTCAGCTGTTTACCTTCACAGACATAACCCACTGTTTTTGTAACTCGTGTGTTTTTAACGTAAACTTGTGTGTGAATGAGAACTTAGTTTAGTACTCACATG